>NW_027590769.1:0-181139 GCF_964213995.1 Mustelus asterias
AATACATGCTGGCCCAGCTAGCGACATCCATGCTCCACGAATGAATAATAATAATCATAATAGTAATGACAATAATAATAATAAATGCCTTCTGTAGCTAATATGATAGACACTAATACATTAAATATATATGGAATATAAATATCCGGGAGACAGACCATGTTAATTGGATCTTAATTATATCTTCATGCGAAACAAAAGCATATAAATAAATTAAAACGACATGCAAATACACACGTATAAAAAAAACAATACTAACCCAAAACAGCACATGTAACAGCAAGATATTGATGAGGAATGTATAATTGCAAATGGGCACTGACAGTAATATTATTGCACTTGTTCCAATAAAGAACATTGATTTCTCGGCCCCACTGTGATAGACCAATTCTCCAAATTTCTTGCTTTGAGAACAAAGTATAAGATGGAGGATATTGAATGTGATCACTCAATGATATGAGACACAAAAAACATTTACCTATCAAATGCATTTTAAGTCCTGTTGATTGGTGAGCTATAAACAGAAGTAATTGCAGCATTAAAGTATGGATTCCATTTTGAAACTTTCCAATCCCCTTTTCTCCGTTTGTTACAGACGATATAAATGCTGAACTATTGTTACCTTATATCCTGCATGTATGTTGTGAGATTCCGAATGAATCTTTTATAAAGGCTGGAGCCTTTGACAGGCTTCACTGCACGAGCCTAATCCAACACCTCTCCACTCTTGTCCAGTTTCCGTGGAGGACCCTTTTCTGTTCCCACTCAGGATATCCCCTGCAGAGACTTCTGTATCCACTGTCGCTCTGCTGACGCCGAAGATTGTGAAGGATTTATCTTAGATTCTTAATATTTCTCGCCAACATGTTGCCATGCGGAAACGAAGGTGATTCTCAGTATCCATATCCTCAGCATCATAAAGACGGTCTGATGCCACTTCTGTAATCCAGCTTTTCTCTCACTTTGTCCAACGCATCCTCTGTGTTACCTTACATCTACCACAGTTATCCAGATTAGCCTTTATATATTACACTCCTGAACCCTGAGTCACCAGCTTTATATTGACTGTATTTTTCCTTGTACCCAGTTGTCTCTGGGTATCACCACCCCGGTGAGTGAGGGATGTTGATTCACAATGGCTACACAGGCTTAATGTCCTATTATCATTATCGTGTATAAATTACTTCGACTCATTGCCACCTCCACAAGGGCATATCACGAGATGTCAGGAATGATGACATTGCGAGAATGATCAAATCCCAGGGGAGATTTTGTTTCAATCCTCACTTCTCCCATATGTGAGAAATCATTTTGCACATCCTTAACATTTGGCCTGTACTCCCTTTATCTCAGTATTAGCTGTAGTGCCTTTATTAACCAGGACTCCCTGAATCACTTCACATGTTTGTCCACAGATCTCTGAAGACGAAAGGACCTGTTGTAGGGTGGTGAAAATGGCATGTGGTACACTTGACTTTATCAATCGAGGCATTGGTTTCAAAGCTGGGAAGGCATAGAACATAGAACAGTACAGCATAGTACAGGCCCTTCGGTCCACGATGTTGTGCCGAACCTTTTCCGAAACCAAGTTCAAGCTATCCCACTCCCTATCATTCTAGTGGAGTTGTACTGGAATTTGAAGGGCCCACAGCTAGAGTACTGCGTGCAGTTCTGGTCGCCACACTGTAGGAAGGATGTGATTGCACTGGAGGGTGGCAGACGAGATTTGCCAGGCTGCTGCCTTGGATGGAACATTTAAGTAATGAAGAGAGTTGGATAGGCTTGGGTTATTCTTGTTGGGTCACAGAACACAGGGGGACGATGTGGTTGAGGTGCACAAGATCATGAGGGACATGGACGGAGTGGATAGGGAGAAGATGTTCCCCTTCGTTGAATGATCAGTAGGTGGGGACATAGTTTCAAGGTAAGTGGCAGCAAGTTTAAGCAGGATGTGAGGAAAAGATTTTTTACTCAGAGGGTAGTGATGGTCTGGATTGCGCTACCTGGGAGGATGGTAGATGCGGGTTGCCCCATATCCTTCAAGAAGTATCTGGATAAGTACTTGACACGTCATAATATTCAGGTCTGTGGGCCAAGTCCTGGCCAATGGGATTAAGTGGGAGTCGAGGTGTTTCTCGCGTACTGGTGCAGACTCGATGGACTGGATGGCTTCTTCTGCACTATATGATTCGAACATTCTATAATTCTGTGATATTTTAAAATTCTCCAACTAACGTCTGTTTGCTGCTCAAATCATCCCCTGTCGTTTCCTGTCAATACATTATTTTATTCTGAACAGATTTATGTATAAGTTCTTGTGAGGCATTCTCTTATCAAAACTAAAGATAGAACGTGCATTCTTAAAGTGGAAAAATGAACATTTTGCATCATTGACGTGACTCACTCAGGTGACTCAGAAGCAGCAGTAGAGTCCTCATCTCACTGGGGGATATTCTAAAAATGAGGAAGCAGTATTACTATTGGAGAGTGAAGGGGATGGGAGACCAATCAAATATATAAGAACGTGGAGAGGGACGCAACAAGTAAATGCATTTCCAACAAGTCAGCTTGACACCATTCCCTCACTGAAATACCTCAGGTAGATATTCTCTCGACCTCGAACCCTCGCAGCTGCCTCACGACGCAGTGAATCCACGATTTCACTGTGACAGCAAAAAACATTGCTCCCAGTATCTTCTTTCTGATTTACAAACAGAGATTTCTTGACCCCAATGCTTCCCTGTTTTTCGGTTCATTTCAAGCCCCTACTGGATAAGCAGTGGGTCTTACTGAGTTCGTCTCGCTGTACTCCATACCTCTCTCATTACTCCCTTCAGAGAAACCGTTCTCACGTTCCAACACATCTCCTTTACGAAACGCTACCGATACTTGACCAACAGTACACACACTTGAGAAAATACTGAGGACCAACAAACTGGTCAGCTTGTTATGAAGGTTCATTTTATACCCACTTGCTTACCCGGACCTCCTGAGGCTGTCTCGCTGTGTGAGGTACAGTGAGTTCAGTCCAAGTGCTTCCTCCACAATGACAGGTACAACATGCTATGAGGGTTGTCACTCCAACCGGAACGACGCCTCCACTACCTGTTAATCACGTGGGACTGGCAGCATTTGTCCTCTGGTACTGATGCAATCCAGGTCGAAATGCAACAAGATCTGGGCAATGTACCGGCTTAGTCTGACATGTTGCAAGTAACATTCGCACCACACAGGTGCCCACGCAATGACCATCTTCAACAAGAGATAGTCGAATCATCGCCCCATGACATTGAATTACATTACCATCTGTGAATCCCCGATCACCAGCACCCTGGAGGTTAGCTGTGACCAAACGTTAAACTGGATTGCCATATGGATAATATGGCTACCAGTGCAGGTCAGGTTCTATGCAGTCTGCGGCAAGAACCTCATCTCCTATCTCCCCAAAAGACTGTCAACCATCTAAATGACACAAGTTAGGAATGTGACGGAATACTCTCCACTTGCCTGGATGAGTGTGTCTCCAGAAACACTCAAGAAGCTCAACACCATTCAGGACAAAGCAATACCGGCTTGATTGCTACCCCTCCCACCAATATTCAGTCCATCCACCACCGACGAATAGTGGCAGGACTAAGTACCATCTACAAAATGCACAAAATAAATCAACAAGGTTCCTTATGCAGCACCTCCCAAACACATGACCACCATCATCTCGGAGGACAAAGGCAGCAGGCATATAGCAACATGTCCAACAAGGCTCCCCTCCAAGTCATTCACCATTTTAATTTGGAATAATATTGGCTGATCCCTCACCACCTCGGAGTCAAATCCTGGAACTGCCTCTCTCACAGCACTGTGGGTGTACCTACGCCACAAAGACACAGACGGCAGTGGGTTCAAGAAGGCAACTCGCCACCGCCACATTCTTGAGGGTAATGGGGAATGGGCAATAAATGCTGGAATAGACAGTGACTTTAAAAAGGGGACACATCCAATGAATAATATCAATATGCTGACGGAATGATATTGATGGAATAGAGAAATCGACAGGAGCAGAATAATCCAGCAAGGAAAATGATAGAACGCCCATTTCTGTTTGCTCAGCTCAAACACATGTGGTTAGATTTCCTCCTACAATAGAACATAGAACATTACGGCGCAGTACAGGCCCTTCGGCCCTCGATGTTGCACCGACCAGTGAAACCAATCTACAGCCCCTCTAATCTACACTATTCCAATATCATCCATATGTTTATCCAATAACCATTTAAATGCTCTCAATGTTGACGAGTCCACTACTGCTGCAGGCAGGGCATTCCACGCCCTTACTGCTCTCTGAGTAAAGAACCTACCTCAAACATCTGTCCCATATCTCTCACCCCTCAATTTAAAGCGATGTCCCCTCGTGTTAGCCATCACCATCAGAGGAAAAAGGCTCTGACTATCTACCCTATCCAATCCTCTGATCATCTTGTATGCCTCTATTAAGTCACCTCTTAAGCTTCTTCTCTCTAACGAAAATAACCTCAAGTCCCTCAGCCTTTCCTCATACGATTTTCCCACCATACCAGGCAACATCCTGGTAAATCTCCTCTGCACCCTTTCCAACACTGGCACATCTTTCCTATAATGTGGCGATCAGAACTGTACGCAATAATCCAAGTGCGGCCGCACCAGAGTTTTGTACAGTTGCAGCATGACTTCCTGGCTCCGAAACTCAATCCCTCTACCAATAAAAGCTAACACACCGTTCACCTTCTTAACAACCCTATCAACCTGGGTGCCAACTTTCAGGGATCTATGCACATGGAGACTCAGATACCTCTGTTCGTCCACACTCCCAAGTATCTGACCATTAGCCCAGTACTAAGTATTCCTGTTTCTCCTTCCAAAGTGAATCAGCTCACACCTTTCCGCATTAAACTCCATTTGCCACCTCTCAGCCCAGATCTGCAGCTTATCTGTGTCCCTCTGTAACCTACCACTTCCCTCCGCACTGTCTACAACTCCACCGAATTTAGTGTCATCCGTAAATTTACAAATCCATCATTCTACGCCCTCATCCAGGTCATTAATAAAAATGACAAACAGCAATGGCCCCAAAACAGATCCTTGCGGTACACCACTAGTAACTGAACTCCAGGATGAATATTTCCCATCAACCACCACCCTCTGTTTTTTTACAGCTAGCCAATTCCTGATCCAAACCACCAAATCACCCTCAATTCTATGTGTCCGTATTTTCTGCAAAAGCTAACCAAGCTTACCTTATCAAACGCTTTGCTGAAATCCATATACACCACATCAACCGCGTTACCCTCATCCACCTCTTTTGTCACCTTCTCAAAGAACTCAATGAGGTTTGTGAGGCACGACCTACCCTTCACAAAACCGTGCTGACTATCCCTAATCAAATTATTCCTTTCTAGGTGATTATAAATCCTATCTCTTTTAATCCTTTCCAAAACTTTGCCCACAACGGAAGTAAGGCTCACCGGTCTATAATTACCAGGGTTGTCCCGACTCCCCTTCTTGAACAAGGGGACAACATTTGCTATCCTCCAGTCTTCTGGCACTGTTCCTGGAGACAATGACGACACAAAGATCAAAGCCAAAGGCTCTGCAATCTTCTTTCTAGCCTCCCAGAGAATCCTAGGATAAATCCCATCCGGCCCAGGGGACTTATCTATTTTTACCCTTTCCAGAATAGCTAACACCTCCTCCTGATGAACCTCAATCCCGTCCAGGTCAACAGCCTGCATCTCAGTACTCCCCTCGACAACACTGTCCCTCTCCTGTGTGAATACCGACGGAAAATATTCATTTAGTGCCTCTCCTATCTCCTCAGACTCGACGCACAACTTCCCACTACTGTCCTTAATCTTAGCCGAGTCATTCTTTTACTCCTGACATACCTATTGAAAGCTTTAGGGTTTTCCTTGGTCCTACCTGTCAAAGGCTTCTCATGCACCCTCCTGGCTCTTCTTAACTCTTTCTTTAGGTCCTTCCTGGCTAACGTGTAACTCTCAAGTGCTCTAACTGAGCCTTCACGTCTCAGCTTAACATAAGTCTCCTTCTTCCTCTTCACAAGAAATTCAACCTCCTTAGTAAACCACGGTTCCCTCACACGACTGATTCCTCCCTGCCTGACAGGTACATATTTATCAAGGACGCGTAGTAGCTTTTCCTTGAGCAAGTTCCACATTACAATTGTGCCCATCCCCTGCAGTTTCCTTCCCCAACCTATGCCACCTAAATCTCACCTAATCGCATCATAATTTCCTTTCCCCCAGCTATAACTCTTGCCCTTTGGTATATATCTATCCCTTCCCATTGCTAAGGTAAACGTAATCGAATTGTGGTCACTGTTACCAAAGTGCTCACCTACCTCCAAATCTAACACCTGGCCTGGTTCATTACCCAGTACCAAATCCAATGTGGCCTCGCCTCTTGCTGGTCTATCTACATACTGTGTCAGGAAGCCTTCCTGTACACATTGGACAAAAACTGACCCCTCTAAAGTACTCGAAATCTAGCTTTTCCACTCAATATTTGTAAAGTCAAAGTCCCCCAGAACAACTACCCTGTTACTTTCGCTCCTATCCAGAATCATCTTTGCAATCTTTTCCTCTATATCTCTGGAACTTTTCGGAGGTCTATAAAAAACTCCCAACAGGGTGACTTCTCTTTTCCTGTTTCTAACCTCAGCCCAAACTAGCTCAGTAGACGAGTCATAAGAACATAAGAACATAAGAAATAGGAGCAGGAGTAGGCCATCTAGCCCCTCGAGCCTGCCCCGCCATTCAATAAGATCATGGCTGATCTGACGTGGATCAGTACCACTTACCCGCCTGATCCCCATAACCCTTAATTCCCTTACCGATCAGGAATCCATCCATCCGCGCTTTAAACATATTCAGCGAGGTAGCCTCCACCACCTCAGTGGGCAGAGAATTCCAGAGATTCACCACCCTCTGGGAGAAGAAGTTCCTCCTCAACTCTGTCTTAAACCGACCCCCCTTTATTTTGAGGCTGTGTCCTCTAGTTTTAACTTCCTTACTAAGTGGAAAGAATCTCTCCGCCTCCACCCTATCCAGCCCCCGCATTATCTTATAAGTCTCCATAAGATCCCCCCTCATCCTTCTAAACTCCAACGAGTACAAACCCAATCTCCTCAGCCTCTCCTCATAATCCAAACCCCTCATCTCCGGTATCAACCTGGTGAACCTTCTCTGCACTCCCTCCAATGCCAATATATCCTTCCTCATATAAGGGGACCAATACTGCACACAGTATTCCAGCTGCGGCCTCACCAATGCCCTGTACAGGTGCATCAAGACATCCCTGCTTTTATATTCTATCCCCCTCGCAATATAGGCCAACATCCCATTTGCCTTCTTGATCACCTGTTGTACCTGCAGACTGGGCTTTTGCGTCTCATGCACAAGGACCCCCAGGTCCCTTTGCACGGTAGCATGTTTTAATTTGTTTCCATTGAGATAGTAATCCCATTTGAGTCCTCATCAAATGTCCTTTCTGCCACCGTAATACTGTCCTTGACTAACAATGCCACACCTCCACCTCTTTCACCACCTTTCCTGCGCTTACTGAAACATCTAAACCATGGAACCTGCAACAACCATTCCTGTTCCTGCTCTATCCATGTCTCCGAGATGGCCACAACTTCGAAATCCCAGGTACCAACCCACGCTGCAAGTTCACCCACCTTATTCCGGATGCTGCTGGCGTTGAGGTATACACACTTCAAACCACCTTACTGCCTGCCAGTACACTCCTGCGACCCTGAAACCTCATCCATGATCTCACTACTCTCAACCTCCTATACACCGGAGCTACAATTCAGGGACCCACCCCCCTGCTGAATTAGTTTAAACCCACCCAAAGAGCATTAGCAAATCCCCCCCCCCCACAAGACATTGGTACCCCTCTGGTTCAGGTGCAGACCATCCTGTTTGTAGAGGTCCCACCTACCCCAGAAAGAGCCCCAACTGAAACCCTCCCTCCTGCAACATCCCTGTAACCACGTGTTCAACTGCTCCCTCTCCCTCTTCCTCTCCTCACTATCACGTGGCACGGGTTCAAACCAGAGATAACAACTTTGTTTGTTCCAGCCCGAAGCTTCCACCCTAACTCCCTGAATTTCTGCCTTACATCCCCATCCATTTTCCTACCTATCTCTTGAGTGCCTATGTGAACCACAACTTGGGGCTGGTCCCCCTCCCCCTTAAGGATTTCGAAAACATGATCCGGGACATCATGGACTCTGGCTTCTGGGAGGCAACACACCATCCGCGAGTCTCTCGCATACCCCCAGAATCTCCTATCCGACCCTTTAACTATGGAGTCCTCAATGACTAATCCTCTTCTCCTCTCCCCCCTTCCCTTCTGAGCCACAAGGAGAGACTTTGAACCAGTGACCTGTACACTATGGCTTACCCCTGCGACGTCGTCCTCCCCAACAGCATCCAGAAGTGTACTAACCCCAATTTCTGCTACATTTCTTGTTTCTCCCCCCACTTGAACGGCTCCCTGTGCCCTGGTGCTGTGGTCAGTTTGCTCATCCTCCCTTTCCCTACCGTTCTGAGCTGCCGGGCCGGACTCTGCGCCGGAGACACGGTCCCTGTTGCTTCCCCCAGGTAGGCTGCTCCCCCCAACAACACTCAAACAGGAGTACTTATTTTTAAGGGGCACAACCACTGGGGTACTCTCTAGTACCTGACCCTTCCCCTTCCCATTCCTAACCGTGACCCACTTGTCTGTCTCCCGTGGCCCCGGTGTGACCACCTGCCTGTAACTCCTATCTATCACCTCCTCATTCTCCCGATCCAGACGAAGTTTATCGAGCTGCAGTTCCAGTACCCTAACGTTGTCCCTTAGGAGCTGCAGCTCGACGCACCTGGCGCAGATATGGACGTCCGGGAGGCTAGCTGACTCCAGGACCTCCCACATCCGACAGTGAGAACAACCAGCTGGCCTCACACTCATAATTCCCCCTTTCTTCCAATCACACAGGAAAAACTATCTAAACCTACGCTGCCTGTGCCTGTTTCCGCCGAAGTCTGATGACCCAAAGCCCTTTAGCTCTCACTCTGCTCCCTGCTCACTCTGCTGCCCGCTGCAATGCTGCCCGCTGAATATTGCGGCCTCCCCCTTAAATCTCCCGCGCGCTAAAAGAAAATTCAAAAATCCTTCCCACAACACCCTGCGCGCGGCCTACTTCCAGTCTATACTTTAAAAGTTTAAAAATAAATAAATTCATAAACCAAGCCCGCGAAAAAGTGATTTAAATGTCGATCTCTTTCCCCAGCAGTCCTGTAGCAAATCGTTCCTCCTTGCCTCTCTTAGGATGAACAATGGTAGGGGGACTGAACATTTCAGCTGCTGGTGGTAACATAGCTGGAATCGATGCTTAATGTCAGACATATAGGCCAGCATTCCGAAATAGCGCACAAACATATTGAGAATCAGATGCAAACAACATGAAACTCTAACTGAGAGAACGTTTGAATCTACAGCACACAGGCCATTGTGAAGCTCCTGAACAGAAATTATTATCCCAGCATTGGCTATTACTCACCTGCTAATATTGGGGCAGGTGGTGACATCTTAAATCAGATTAATGTCAAGAAATGCCCAAGATAAGCTTGTAGGATAAAAAAACGTAGATTATCAGTGAGAGAGTGCAACTGGCAGACAGTTGGCCATTAGTGAACAATTGTGTACAGGTGGGCGGGGGGAGCAGGGCTATTTTCACCTCATGTGACGTTTCAATTGCGTTTGATTTATCAGCTGGTATAACGAGAAGAAAGAGAGAGAGAAATTACATTGGAAATGTTTAAAGATTTGAAAAGTTCGAATGAGCAATATGCTGGGCTTTATAAGTAGTCGAATAAAGTGCAAATAAACGGGAACTTCTACCAGATGTCTGTAAAATAATAGTTGGAGCCAATAACCCTGTTGGATTAAGGGACCCATTTATTGGCTCCACGCAAATGATTGTGGGGCTTTGGAAGCAATACAAATCTTGTTTACGTGCATGACTCCATGGTTTGATAAATAATTACTTCCCTGTGCGGAAATATTTGCATGTTGCTTCCTGTCTCTTGGTGAAGGAAATGTGAAATAGTAAACAAAATATGAGGGTGTTTTTGTTGACGAGAGAGTGATAATACTAGACCTTTCATATCAAAGCCATAGATACAATCATTACTTCACAAAATCATTTGAAGAAGAGAAAGGCAAAGAGAAAGCGAGAGAATAAGGGCGAGAGAGAGAGAGAGAGAGTTGGGAGGAAGGAGCTGGGACTATATATATCTGCATAGAACATAGAACATAGAACATTACAGCGCAGTACAGGCCCTTCGGCACTCGATGTTGCGCCAACCAGTGAAACCAATCTAAAGCCCCTATAATCTACACTATTCCAATATTATCCATATGTTTATCCAATGACCAATTAAATGCCCTTAATGTTGGCGAGTCCACTACTGCTGCAGACAGGGTATTCCAGGCCCTTACTACTCTCTGAGTGAAGAACCTTCCTCTGACATCTGTCCTATATCTATCAGCCCTCAATTTAAAGTATGTCCCCTCGTGCTAGCTATCACCATGCGAGGACAAAGGCTCTCACTATCCACCCTGTCTAATCCTCTGATAATCTTGTATGCCTCTACTAAGTCACCTCTTAACCATCTTCTCTCTAACGAAAACAACCTCAAGTCCCTCAGCCTTTCCTCAGAAGACGTTCCCACCATACCAAGCAACATCCTGGTAAATCTCCTCTGCACCCTTTCCAATGCTTCCACATCCTTCGTATAATGCGGGGACCAGAACTGTACGCAATACTCCAAGTGCGGCCGCACCAGAGTTTTGTACAGCTGCAACATGACCTCCAGGCTCTGAAAGTCAATCCCTCTGCCAATAAAAGCTAACACTCTGTACGCCGTCTTAACAGCCCTATCAACCTGGGTGCCAGCTTCACAGGGATCTCTGCAAATGCACACCGAGATCCCTCTGTTCATCCACACTACCAAGTATCTTACCATTAGCCCAGTACTCTGTATTCCTGTTACTCCTTCCAATGTGAATCACCTCAGACTTTTCCGCACTGAACTCCATTTGCCACCTCCCAGTCTAGCTCTGCAGCTTTCCTATGTCCCTCTGTAACGTGCAGCAACCTTCAGCACTGTCGACAACTCCACCGAATTTAGTGTCATCTGCAAATTTACTAACCCATTCTTCTACGCTTTCATCCAAGTCATTTATAAAAATGACAAACAGTAGTGGCCCCAAAACAGATTCTTGCGCTACACCACGGGTAACTGAACTCCAGGATGAACATTTCCCATCAACCACCACCCTCTGTCTTCTTACAGCTAGCCAATTCCTGATCCAAACCGCTAAATTACCCTCAATCCCATGCATCCGTATCTTCTGCAATAGCTTACCGAGGGGAACCTATCAAACGCTTTACTGAAATCCATATACATCACATCAAATATTTTACCATCATCCACCTCTTTGGTCGCCTTCTCAAAGAACTCAATGAGGTTTGTGAGGCACGACCTACCCTTCACAAAACCGTGTTCACTATCCCTAATCAAAATATTCCTTTCTAGATGATTGTAAATCCTATCTCTTATAATACTTTCTAAAATTTTGCCCAGAACAGAAGTACGGCTCACTGGTCTATAATTACCAGAATTGTCTCGACTCCCCTTCTTGAACAAGGGGACAAAATTTGCGATCCTCCAGTCTTCTGGCACTATTCAAGTCGACAATGACGACATAAAGGTCAGAGCCAAAGGCACTGCAATCTCCTCCCTCGCCTCCCAGAGAATCCTAGGATAAATCCCATCCGGCCCAGGGGGACCTATCTATTTTCACACTTTCCAGAATTGTTAACAGCTCCTTCTTATTAACCTCAATCCCGTCTCGTCCAATAGCCTGTATCGCAGTATTCTCCTGGACAACATTGTCTTTTTCCTGCGTGAATACTGACGAAAAATATTCATTTAGCGCCTCTCCTATCTCTTCAGGCTCCATGCACAACTTCCCACTACTGTCCTTGACTGGCCCTAATCTTACCCGAGTCATTCTTTTACTCCTGACATACTTATAGAAAGCTTTAGGGTTTTCCTTGATCCTACCTGCCAAATACTTCTCATGGCCCCTCCAGGTTCTTCTTCAATCTCTGTTTAGGCCCTTCCTGGCTAACTTGTAACTCTCAGGCGCCCGAACTGAGCCTTGATGTCTCATCTTTACATAAATCTCCTTCTTCCTCTTCACAAGAGATTCAACGTCTTTTGTAAATCACGGTTCCCTCGCTCGAACACTTCCTCCCTGCCTGATAGGTACATACTTATCAAGGACACGTAGCAGCTGTTCCTTGAACAAGCTCCACATTTCAATTGTGCCCATCCCCTGCAGTCTCCTTCCCCAACCTATGCATCCTAAATCTCGCCTAATCGCGTCATGATTTCCTTTCCCCCAGCTTTAACTCTTGCTCTTCGGTATATACCTATGCATTTCCATTGCTAAAGTAAACGTAACCGAATTGTCACTATCACCAAAGTGCTCACCTACCTCCAAATCTAACACGTGGTCTGGTTCATTACCCAGTACCATATCCAATGTGGCCTCGCCTCTTGTTGGCCTATCTACATACTGTGTTAGGAAACCCTCCTGCACACATTGGTCGAAAACTGACCCCTCTAAAGTACTCGAACTATATCTTTTCCAGTCAATTCAATATTGTGCATCCATTCAACTATCAGAAAATATGTTTTTTATGCAGTAGAGAAAGAAATAACTGGTTATCCTTAGTGTTAACCCGTACAAATTTTTGGTCAGGCTGTCCCTGAATTAACTTTATTCAGCGTGACACCTTAACTCGGAAAATTAAAGACAAAATATTGTTTTTGTGAGATCTCAGAATAGGACAATTGAAAACTTAAGCAGTTGTCGGCCATTCGGTCCTTCGAACCCACTCCACTATTCAATATGATCATGTTTGAGACTGTCTCTAAATGCCACGTTCCCACAGTTTTTCTGTACTCTTAGATATCTGTGGAATTAATGAATCCAATTCTTAAACATATTCGGTGACTTGGCCTCCACAACTTCCAAGAGCAGACAATTGCACAGGTTCACCACACTCTGAGAAAGTATTGTCTTGTCTCTGTCCTATCCAGCCGCCCCCGTATACTGAGACTGTAAACCTTTGTTCTAGACCCCCCGGCCACAGGAAACTGCATCCAGTCTGCCCAGCACTGTCACAACTTCACACGTTTCAATCATACCCACTGTCATTTTGAACATTCCAGTGAATACAGGGCTCAGTCGAACCAACCTCTCCTCAAACGACAACACTGTCATCCCAGGATTCTTTCAGATGATTTATCCTCACATTTTATTTCTTTCTCAAATGAACCTGTTCTTCTTCTGAATTATTTAATAATGCTTCAACCACATGCATCTTCACCTCTACGAGCTCACCGGTCAAAATGTGTTGCTATTCCATTTTAACTTTAACCGCCATTATTAAAATTGTGCTTGTTTTTACTTCATTTGAAATCATTGGTTTCAGACCCAGCTTCGTAACCCTCTCACTGAACGTGACATTCTGTAATTCTATGCTTTCTGTTATAGAGAGGATTCCACTGACCTTAATCTCCATCAATCCGAAATTCCCTTCATTGCAACATGCTGCCGCCAATATCCAGCACTGCACTCAGTTTAAATAACTCCATAACAGGCTGATTATATGAATATCAGCACACACTCCCTCAGCTAAATACAACAGTCAATACATCCCAATCGCCTCAGTCAAAACATCCCACCACCTTCAGCAATTACATCCCGCCCCACTCAGTCACTCCATCCCAATCCCATCAGTCACTGTATCGCACTCCCCTCAGTCACTGCATCCCACTCCCCTTAGTGACTGCATCCCACTCCACACAGTCACTACGTCCCACTCCCATCAGTCACCACACCGCACTCCCCTCAGCAAAAATATCACACTACCCTCTGTCACTACATCTCACGACCCTCAGTTATTACAGCCCACTGTCCTCAGTCATGACATCCCATTCACTTCAATAAAAACATCCCATTCCCCTCGGTCATTGCATCTCACAACCGTGAGTAACTGTATCCCACTCCCCTTAGTCACTGCATCCCACTCCCCTCACTCACTGTATCCCACTCCCCTCATTCACTGCATCCCACTCCCCTCGGTCACTCTATCCCACTCCCCTCTTTCACTGCATCCCACTCCCCTCATTCACTGTATCCCACTCCCCTTATTCACTGCATCCCACTCCCCTCATTCAATGCATCCCGCTCCCCTCATTCACTGCATCCCACTCCCCTCACTCACTGCATCCCACTCCCCTCAGTCACTGTATCCCACTCCCCTCATTCGCTGAATCCCACTCCCCTCATTCACTGCATCCCACTCCCCTCATTCACTGCATCCCACTCCCGTCACTCACTGCATCCCACTCCCCTCACTCACTGCATCCCACTCCCCTCAGTCACTGTATCCCACTCCCCTCATTCACTGCATCCCACTCCCCTCAGTCACTGTATCCCACTCCCCTCAGTCACTGTATCCCACTCCCCTCATTCACTGCATCCCACTCCCCTCATTCACTGTATCCCACTCCCCTCACTCACTGCATCCCACTCCCCTCATTCACTGTATCCCACTCCCCTCATTCACTGCATCCCACTCCCCTCATTCACTGAATCCCACTGCCCTCACTCACTACATCCCGCTCCCCTCATTCACTGTATCCCACTGCCCTCAGTCACTGCATCCCACCCCTGTCAGCCACTGCATCTCATCCCCCTCAGTCACGCATTTAGCTCCCCTTAGTGACAGCAATCCACTCACATCAGTTACTGCATCCCACTCCTCTCAGTCACTATTCCCCTCTCCCCTCAGTTACTACATATCACTCACGTCAGTCACAACATCTCATTGCCTCAGTCAATGCATCCTGCGTCCCTCAGTCACTGCATACCACTCCACTCAGTCACTACATCCCACTCCCCTCAGTTACTACATCCCTCTCCCATCAGTCACTTCATCCCATTCCCCTGAGTGACTACACCCCTCTCCCCTGAGTCACTACATCCCAACCTCCTCAGTTACCTGCCCCCTGATTCATTACATCCCACTCCCCTTAGTCACCACCTCCGGATCCCCACAGTCACTGTTCTTCTCCATGGTTTCAAACAGGTTCAACTCACTGCATGAGCATCCCAGACACAACCTCCAGCTTCGGCCAATCACCATATCCAACTCTACTCAAGCACCAACGCCACCACGCTCAGGTACCCAAACCCAGTTTCTTCAACCATTCTGCTCAGAGGCTCGTTAATATTTGAATGCCAAGTCCTCCAGAACCAGTGGGGTCCAGAACCAATTATTTTTAGTCAACATTCTGTAACATAGAGTTTCCATCAACATCGGAGGAAGGGATATGGACGCGTTGGGGAGCAGACAAGGAGTAGATTTGAGGTCACCACTACATCCGCTTTGAACTTGTTGATTGACAGAACAGGCACATTGTGCCTCATGGCTTATACTTACTCCAACTCAACATGATCTCCTGTTCAATCATTCCGCTACTTCCTTTATATCTCCTTCTCTCTTAAATCTCCCTGTTCTGTTTCTCCTTCTTTGATCAAGGCCTTTCTCCCCTGCACCATCATTCCCCGCTCTCGGTCTCCCCCTCTCCTTCACCCGTGCCTCTCCTGGGACTTAAGTGAAACCCTCCAACAACCATTACTATTTTGCCTTGTGCAAAAGTACCATCATGCAGATAGAGGTCGAGTAGCTGTACTAAAATAAGATAAAAACAGAAATTGCTGGCAGTTTTCAGCAGGACAGCCAGTACTTGTTTCTGTCCTGACAGAAGCAAATATTCCATCTGATGAACGGTTAGGAGCTGAAACCTTAACTCCGTTTTTTTCTCTATACAGATGCTGGCTGACCTGCTGAGTTGTTTCAGCAATTTCTGCTTCACTTCAGATTTCTCGGAACAGAAATATTTGACATTTGTAACAGAAATGCATTTCTTTTTCAATTTAGGGGCCTGTGGGGGGGGGGGGGCGGGGGGGGGGAATGGATGGAGGATGGTGTGGCGTGAGGTGAAACGTGGAGGTGTGTGAGAGGACGGACCAACTTCTTTTTTTGTATGAAGAAGATTGTGCGTGAATGTTTACATTCAATTCTGGAATCTGCAACTCAGAATAGATGCATTAGCCTGTGGCAACATGCAAGATCAAGATAATTAGATTCATAGATTCATAGTCTTTGACAGCATAGAAGGAGATCATTCAGCCCATCGTGCCCGTGCCCTTCAACAAATATCTGAGGGCATTAATCCCATTTTCCAAGACTTCTTCCATAGCCCTGTGATTTATAGCAGAGAAGTCAATATCTAAATCCTTCTGAAATGAATCATTGAATCATAGAATCCCTAAAGTGTGGAAGTCTGCACCGACAACAGTCCCACCCAGGCCCTATCCCCGTCACCCCACATATTACCCCACCAATCCCTCTAAACTATGCATTCCGGGGCACTAAGGGGCAATTTAGAATGGCCAATTCACCTAACCCACACATCTTTGGACGGTGGGAGGAAACCGGAGCACCTGGAGGAAATCCATGCAAACACAGGGAGAATGTGCAAACTCCACACTGACAGTGACTCAAGCCAGAATCGAACCCAGGTCAGTAGAGGTGAGAGTGACAGCCCTTGACATCAAGGCCGCATTCCCCCGAGTGTGGCATCAACAAGCCAAAGCAAAACTGGAGTAAATGGCTATCAGGGGGCAAAACCTCCGCTCTTGGGAGTCATACCTGGTAGGTAGGAAGATGGTTGTGGGTGTGGAGGGTCAGTCATCTCAGCTCCAGGACATCTCTGCAGGAGTCCCTCAGGGGAGTGTCCTCGGCCCAACAATCTTCAGCTTCTTGATCACTGACCTTCCAACCCTCATAAGGTCAGAAGTGGGAATGTTCACCGATGATTGCACAATGTTCAGCATCATTTGAGACTCCTCAGTACTTAACAGTCCATGTTCAAATGCAACAATATCTGGACAATATCCAGGCTTGGGTTGACAAGTGGCAATTGACATTTTCGCCACGCAAATGCCAGGCAATGACCACTACCAGTCAAAGACACTCCAGACACCGCCTCTTGACATCTAAAGGTGTTACCATCACCGAATCCTCCACTGTCAACGTTCGTGGCGTTACCATTGACTAGAAACTCAACTGGACTCACGACATAAACACAGTGGCTCCAAGAGCAGGTCAGAGGAAAGGAATACTGCGGCAAGTAACTCACCTCCTGACTCCCCAAAGCCTAACCAGCATCTACAAGGCACAAGTCAGGAGTGTGATGGAATGCTCCTCACTTGCCTGGACGGGTGCAGCTCCAACAACACTCAAGAAGCTTGACACTATTCAGGACAAAGCAAACCCCGTGATTGGCACCACATCTACAAACATCCACTCCCTCCACCAGCGACGCTCAGTAGCATCAGTGTGTACCATCTATAAGATGCACTGCAGCAATTCCTTAGACACCATCTTCCAAACACACGATCACTTCGATCTGGAAGGACAAGGGCAGAAACTGCCTGTTCCCCTCCAAGACACTCACTGTCCTGAGTTAGAAATATGTCACCGCTCCTTCACAGTCATTGGGTCAAAATCCTGGAATTCCCTCCTTAAAGGCATTGGGGGCCAATCCACAGCACGTGGACTGCAGTGATTCAGGAAGGCCACCTTCTCAATGGCAACTAGGGATGGGCAATAAATGCTTGCCAGCCAGTGATGCCCATGGACACGAATGAATAAAAAACGCTTCCTGGCGCTGTGAGGCAGCAGTGCTAACCACGGTGCCAACGTGCCACCCTGTGTTTCTTCAATCGATGACTCTTTGAGGAACTAAATTTCAGACTCCCACCAACCGATGGGTGAAAGATTCTCTCCTCTGTTCCCTATTTATTCTTCAACTCTTAACTGTGCCCTATCATTCTTGACCCGTTTACTAATTACACTCGTGCATCACTCTCCTTCCTTTCCATGTCCCTCATAACTATCCTATCCAATATTTCTGCATAAATGAAACGCTTCAGCCCAGGTGAATGTGCTCCGTGTCCGCTGCAGCGTATCACCCCCTTCCTCTAATGTTGTGAACAGGGCTGCACACAGTACTGAAGTCGCGGGCTAACCAGCATTTTATTCCGTCCAAGTCTGACCTCCCTGCCCTTGTACCCTGTGTTTCTGCTCATGTCGGTAGACATCTCTAGTCCCTTTGTTAGACTAACACGTTGTATAACAAAGTTTCCTGTATTCCTCTGATTATGGAAGCGGGGGGAATGATCAAAACGAATTGGTTAAAACAATGGAAAGATTTGGCCCTGTGGGTAGATAGGGCGTTTCTCCTCTGATGGGACGAGTCCAAAATAAATGGGTGTAAACTGAAAAATAGAGCGAAGCCTTTTGATCGTGATGTCAGGAAACCTATCTTCACATAAAGGCGAAATCAGAAACTACCTCCCCAAAATGCCACTTTGCCTCAGATAGATTGGCAATAAAATATCTTCATTCTCTCGCTCAGATAGTGATGTTATGGCTTCAGTAAGCAATGTGTCTAAATGGAATGAAGATAGCAATGACTTTTGATCTTTTCAAACTCTGGTTCAGGCTTGGGGAAAAGATTGACCAAACCTTTATTTTTAAATTAAAACATTCTGATCACCCCAAACTGACATATTGATGATGAAAATATTGATGCGATTTTCTTTCAGAACTCGGGTTCCAACAATGCACACACTTGATTATCACACAGGAACATATTGTTCTGTGCGTTTGTGCATGTATTTTTATGCATGCGTGTGTGTGTGTATACCTGTATGTTTATGTGTGAGTGTGAATGCGTGTGCCTGAGTCTAATTTTATTTGTGCATATGTCTGTACGTGTGTGTGTGTTTGTGTTTATTCATTCGTGGGACATGGGCGTCGCTGCCTGGTCAGCATCAATTGCCCAATCCTATTTGCGCTTGAAACTGAATGGCTTGCGAGGTCATTTCGGAGGGCAGTTTCGAGTCCATCATAGTGCTGTGGCTCTTGAATCACATGCAGGACAGATTAGGCCAGGACAGCAGATTTCCTTCCCGAAAGGATATTAGTGAACCAGATGGGTATGCATGACGGTCGACAATGGTTTCATGGTCATCAGTACGTACTTAATCCCAGATAAATTTTTAATGAATTCGAATTCCATCCCCTGCCGTGGCGGGATTCGAACCGGGGTCCCCAGAGCAACAGCTGAGTTTCTGGATAAATCGTCCAGCGATAATACCACTAGGCCATGAAAATGTGTATGCTTGTGTCTATATGACTATATGTGTGCACTTATGTCTGTGTGTGTGTGTGTGTGTGGCGGGGGCGGTGGGGGGGGGGGGGGTGTGGTTGTGTGGGTGAATGTGTGCGTGCGAGTATGTGAGTGTGTGTATGTATGTGTGTGTTTTCTGAACATGTGTATATGTTTGTCAGGGGTTAAGTAAATCGTGAGGAGAATGGGCTCTTCAACGCAGAGTGCATTGCTGTTGATCAAAAAAGGTTCATATTGAGCAACATACGCAAACAAATATGAGTAACGCAAAAGAGTTGGCAGGTGATTGACGTCTCCACAGCACGTAACATCGTGAGACCCCTGGCATGAAAATAAAGTCCCAGACTGGCTCCCAAAGATGTGCGGGTTAGGTTGATTGGCCAGGTTAAAAAAAAATTGTCCCTTAGAGTCCTGAGATGCGTAGGTTAGAGGGATTAGCGGGTAAATGTGTGGGGGGGTAGGGCCTGGGTGGGATTGTGGTCGGTGCAGACTCGATGGGCCGAATGGCCTCCTTCTGCACTGTAGGGTTTCTATGATTTCTATGATTTCTATGACTGGAGGGGGATGCTTCCTCATTATACTGACTCTGAAATTCCACATTGGGTACGCGAACATAATGGTCATTTTTCTGCACTGATCATGCATATTTACGTAATATGCAGAGAGAAAAAGATGGTTAGGATGATATTCATTGGAGTTTAGAAGTGCGGCAGGGGATCTCAGAGAAACTTACAGAATCTAACAGTGTTAGACAGGGTGGATTCAGAAAGAATGGTCCCAGTGGTGGGGAGTCAATAACTAGGGGGTCATAGTTTGAGGATAAGGTGCAGAACTTTTATGACTGAGGTGAAGAGAAATTTCTTCATCCAGAGACTCGGACATCTGTAAAGTTCACTGCAACAGAAAGTATTTGAGGCCAAAACGTTGTTTGATTTCAAGAAGAAATTAAAAATATGGCTGGTGGTATCAAGGGATATGGGGGAACGGGGAGAATCAGGATATTGAATTTGATGATCAGCCACGATCATAATAAATGAAGGAGTATGCTCGAAGGGAAGAATGGCCTCCTCCTGCTTCTCATTTCCATGTTTTTTATTTCAGGCAGAATGAAGTTCAGGACCTAGCACAGTGCGATTTGAATTCAAGTAATTAATTGCATACAGAACAGCACAATGGGGTGTGGGGATGGCCTTGGCGAGATGTTCGTCTTCATCAATGACATGTTAAAGGCTCCGGAGGAGATGCCGTAGCTTCTCCGTTCCGGGGACGTACTGGACGGCGAAGGGTACTCTGTCCACCAATACATTCTCCAAGGCGGCCTCCACGACACAGGATGGCGCAGAGTCGCTGAGCAGAAAAAAAATAGCCAAGTTCCGCATACATGAGGACGGCCTCAACCGGGATATTGGTTCATGTCACACAATCTGTAATCCTCACAGCTTGCCTGGACTTGCAGTATTTCGCTGGCTGTCCTGTCTGGAGACAATACACATCTCTTTGTCCTGTCTTCGTGCTCTTTCCACTCATATTGTTTGCACCTTTAAGACTTGATTAGCTGTAAGTATTCGCATTGCAACCATTATTCTGTAAATTGAGTTTGTGTCTTTATGTGCCCTGTTCCTGAACATAATTTCCGCTCACCTGACGAAGGAGCAGTGCTCCGAAAACGTGTGGCTTTTGCTACCAAATAAACCTGTTGGACTTTAACCTGGTGTTGGTAAACTTCTTATTGTGTTTACCCCAGTCGAATGCCGGCGTCTCCATATCATGACTACTGTGGGAGGTAACCAGAGCAAGCAGAGGAAACCCACGCAGACACAGGGAAAATTCGCAAACTCCACAGAGAGAGCAACCCGAGGCCAGGAATGAAATCCGGATTCCTGGCACTGTGAGGCAGCGGTGCTAACTAACCTCTGTGGCACCGTGCCGCCCATCCTTACGTTTTTTTTTAGTTCAGTATATCTGCATCATCAGTAAGTTGCTTTTCTACAGGCGTGGAGATATTTGCTCATAATTAGAGTGTGTTAATCTCCAATCGGAATTCTTCTGACAGTGAAGGAGTCTATAGCCACATGCAACAAGGTCAGGTCTGAGATCGGATATTGCGTGTGAGTAACTTGCCTCCCCATTGCACACTTAATTTTCACAATCTACAAGTCACAAGGAAAGAATAGGGTGGAATATGCTCCACTTGTCTGAATGAGTGCAGTGTTAACTTCACTTCCTCATTTAGCACTGACTTGGCGGCCCGACAAAACCGCCATTTCGATCATTAGATGGTGGCCTTGTCATTGAGGCCCAGGGCTTTAGAATTAATTGATGGAGAACAATTTTTTGCTGCATGAGGAGCCTGTGATGCAATGTGCAGCGTCCCCATCTTTAAGCCAGAATCTACAAGTACAAGTCCAAAGGTGTGCGGGTTAGATTGATTGGCCATAGTAAAATTGCCCTGAGTGTCCTGGGATGCGTAGGTTAGAGGGATGAGTGTGTAAATATGTAGGGATATGGGGGTAGGGCCTGGGTGGGATTGTGGTCGGTGCAGACTCGATGGGCCGAATGGCCTCTTTCTGTACTCTAGGGTTTCTAAGATTCTAAGATACAAGTCTCACTGCAGAACCTGATGGCCAAGAAATGTGCTTTCAGAGCGCGGACAAACTGACGGAGTAACAACTTATGAATCTTTCCAACATCCACCAGTGGTAGGAGGTAAGAGTTGGAATGTTTTGTGGTCAGTCACATGATCATAGAACCCCACAGTGCAGAAGGAGGCCAATCGGCCCATTGAGTCTGCATCGACCACAATCCAACCCAGGCCCTATACCCATAACACTATATATTTCCCCGAGCTACTCTACCAGAAAATAAGGGGCAATTTAGTATGGCCAATCCACCCAACCTGCACCTCTTTGGACTTTGGGTGGAAACCACAGCACCTGGAAGAAACCCACGCAAACACAGGGACAATGTGCAAACTCCACAGAGACACTGACCCGGAATTGAACCCGCGTACCTGGCGCTGTGAGGCAGCAGTGCTAACCACTGTCCATAGGTCCAGGCAACAACAAGCCTGTCGATGTCGATCATGCCGCAACAAGACCAGACTCCGTGTGCATCTGGTTTGCCAGTTGGTTGGATGGACCGTGTGGAAACCATTGCTGTCAACAGCACCGGGTCCAATCCCAGTTTGGCGTGGGGTGGATTGCGACCTGCGCCTGGTGATGTGGGTGAGACCTGCCTTCGAGAAGATCACGCGAGAAGAATGCTTGCTGCAGTATTACAATCCTTGTATTGCATTGAACGCACATCCACTGATACAATCAAGTGTCCATACAATGCCCAGCACCACCCTGCAACCACACACATACACACACGCTCACTCACAGAAACATGCAGAAACTCACTCATAGACACACACTGACTCACTCACTCATTCACACATTCACTCACACACAGACTGTCTCTCTGGCACAAACTTATAGAAACACATATCCTCACTTACACACACAGATTCAATCACACAGGCTCACACACACAGAAACAAGCACAAAAAAGACTCACTCACATACACACAGTCAAACACACATACACACACAGAGATACACATACACACACCCAAACACACGCACAAGCACACACACAGGCTCACACACACACACACACATTCACACACACACAGATGCACACGTACACACGCAAACACACACACAGTCACCAAAACACACACATTTTCATACACACAAAGAAACAGAGATACACGATACATACAGACACAAACACACACACAGCAAGAAACACATACACACAAACAGCACCCACTCGCCCCTCCGCACTGCAATGATGTTCTGAGAATATAATTTCGAATTGGCAAAGCACCATCTCAGTGACAAGTCCCAATTGTGTCAGTAATGTTTCCGCATTGAATATTTAAAAATCGGGAAGTCTGAGTATGACAGAGTATTAATAGATTATATCACGCGCATAACATTGCAGTGTCAGTATCAGGCAAGGCTATCCCCACCTGATGCTTATCAAAGTTCTGTTCACCAGTGATGCTTGACTTTAACAGTAAGCACAGAGAGTTCCGTAGTTGTTTTGCTATCTAAATCGGTGAACTGCAGTTAGTATTTAGGCCCTTGCCATCTCACAATGATCATAATTTTGAACAGGAAAGAAACAGTCCTACTTCTTACTCTTCCTCCTGCCTTGTTTGCATGTGTTAATGAATGTGTTTTTACTCTGCGTTTCTGATGTGATGTGAACAGCCCATTGTTCTCACTCAACGAACATCCTCTGACGAACACCAATTCCTCCTCATTTATTCAATTGTTAAAATAGCCTAAAAATCCCCTGATCTGTTGATCGAACAAACATGGATGTCCTTCCATTAGCTTATTTGATCATTCAGCTTTGCCCGTTTCCAAATGCCAACAATCTAAGTCTCTCCCCTCCCAACACTGCAACACCCCACCCCGCCCCCACACTCTCTCTCATCCCTTCAACAAGGGGAAGAGATTTTTTCCTGTCTACTCGATCTTTGCCCCTGAGAATTGTACACATCTCAATCATGTCTACCCTCAGTCTCCTCTGTTCCGAGGAAAGCAACCCCAGTCTATTCATTCTCTCTTCATAGCTAAAGCTCTGCAGCCCAGACAGCATCCTGTGCATGTCGCACCATTTCTCACGACCAGGGTCTACAAACATTCCACTCAAATTGAGAAACTGTTGGATACATTGAACCACCGTGTACATAGCTTTATTGAGCACCGATTTCAAACAAGATCTGTCAGCAACAGAATGCAATGGTTTAATTGCACAAAAATGCTGTTAGTCTTTGGCATCTCGTCACACATCAATAAATGTGATCCTTCTGTAAATTTCTTTGTCAAATAATGTCCCCATTCTGCAGAAACCTTCATTCAAGTGATGACATTTAAGGAAAAGTTATCCTACCACAAGGACTATCTGTTGTCCTTGTCCCTTTTCTGAGGGCTGACAACTCTCTGAATCACAAAGGCCTCCAGACAAGCGGAGATCTTACATCAGCTTCCCTCAGTAAGCAATAGATCACTGGAACTGGACAGAAATGTCGTGCCAGTTTGCTTTCAACTGACCAGAAAGCATTATTTAAAAATTGGATTTTAATTCCCTATTCAAACAGTTAAGAAACAAATATTTAAAGCTCCCGCTCCCTGCAGTAAAAATTGAATCAATATGGGTTTAAGGTTAACACGCTTATAATTGAAGGTGGACCCTCTGCTTGTATGAAACAAGCTGAAGTTCAGGTTGAATCATTGTGAAACGAGTCTTGAAATCCCACCGAGATCATCGGATGCGGGTCCTGACTCAGAAGGTGGATCTCCCTCAGGAATCAGGCACATCCAAATCCGAGAACTGAACATCCACTCGATTCCAATCGATCGGCTCCTTTGCACGTTGATCCTTGGACATCCGCTTCACATGGAAAGGAGAGAAAAGAAAGCATGAGTGTGAGAGCAGAGAAAGGAGGGAGAGAGAGAAAGAGTGAGAGAGAGGGAGAAAGAGGGAGAGCGAGGGAGAGAGAGAGAGAGAAATGGAGGCAGAGAGACAGCAAGGGAGAGATGGACAAAGACCGAAAGATGGACAGAGCGATAAAGAGTGAAGCGGAGAGGGAGAATGAGAGAGAGAGATAAAGATAGACATACCAAGGGAATAAGATTAATAGAGACACAGAGAGAGATATAGAGAGGGTGAGACAGACAGATAGAGAGAAGGGAGAGGGGGAATAGAGAGAGGGAGAAAGGGAGAGAGAAATTAGCAGAGAGGCAGACAAAGAGAGAGAGGGAGAGAGAGAGAGAAACGGAAACAGAAACAGAGAGAAATGGGAAGCGATATGGTGAAAGAGATAGACAGGAAATATACAGATCGAGAAACACACAGAGAGACAGAGAAGAAAGTAGAAAGACAGAGGGAGAGAGAATGACAGACAGCGCGAGAGAGACAGTTGGAGAGAGAGAGAGAGAGGGATCATTTCTGTCCAGTTCCAGCTCTGTCCGTCTTTCGGCAAAGCATTCAGCTCATCAGTAGGAGGCCATTCAGTCTGCCTTCAGCTTGTTAAGTGGCGCGAGTGGGAATGGAGAGAGGAGGACTACGGGAATGTTTAATAATTCTGAGATGCACATAGTGATCATGGAATGCAGACTGTCAGAGGAAGGATGTGATCTCTCTCGTGTTGGCCCTCATTGCATTGCAGTCTCACCTTGTACATAGTCACACTCTTCGCTATTTCTTCGTCGAGTTCTGTCATCGAAGTTACCTCCACATTTATCATCTGGTACTCAGTATTTAAACCCAACACAACCCAAATCAATAAGCTGTAAACATCAAGAGTTTAGTGTACGATGTAATATCTATCAAAAACTATTCCTCCCAGTCAATTCACGTTCTATTTTCTTCGTTTTTCATCTCCACTTTTCTCACACAGTTGCCGTATCGCCAATGTTAACACTTTAAATATCCGCCTCTTGTGACAATGTCAGACTCCAATCATGGCCATTCTTTACTCTGTGACTCAGGGCGGAGGAATAAAGCAACTGATGGCAGTAGGAAACCACAGCCTTTCGCCACCACATCCACTCAACCGAGTCTGGAATTGCAGCATTATATTTTGTGGAAATTGAACCGAGAAAAAAATAAACTAGCAGCAGATTGATACCTGCGGTTGGAGATTCTGTTGGGATTGGTGAACCTGGGTCAGTGGATTTTGGGACTGAGGCCTTATTGAGTCCCAGAGTTGTTGTTGTGCTGGGATCTGTGACAAGGGAGGAGAAATGGGAGATCACAAAGTTGAAACCATGCCAATCGCTAAGCTGTTGGTTAAATTAGTTCAATGCATCCCACTCTCCTTAGAAACGACATCCTACTCCCCTCAGAAGCTACATCCTACTCCCCTCAGTCACTACATCTCACTCCCCACATCCATTACATCGCACTCCCCTCAATCATCTCAACCTACTCTCCTCAGTCACTAAATCCCACACCCCTCAGTCACTACATCCCTCTCCCCTCAGTCACTGCATCCCACTCACCTCAGTAACTAAATCCCACTCCCCTCAGTAAATACATCCCACTCCCCTCAGTCAGTACATCCCACTCCCCTCAGTCAATACATCCCACTCCCCTCAGACACTGCACCCCACTCCCCTCAGTCACTGCAGACACAACCAAGGTGCAGGCAGATAGATGGATGACCGCTAGAAGGGTCAGGCAGTCAGTGCTGGGAACATCTTTGACTATCCCCCTCTCTATCAAGTATACCGTTTTTGGAAACTGTTGGGGGAGATGACCTATCAGGGGATAACAGCAGGAGCAGTGGCATCACGGCTGGCTCTGTTGTGATGAAGGGAGGGAAAAAGAGGACTTGAACAAAAGTAATAGGGGACTCAATAGTTAGGGGTGCAGATAGGCGCTTCTGTGAACGTGAAAGAGACGCCATGATGGTATGTTGCCTCCCTGGTGCCAGGGTCCAGGATGTCTCTGAACGGGCAGAAAACATTCTGAAGAGAGAGGGTGGACAATCAAAAGTCATGGTACATATTGGTAATAACGAAATAGGTAGGAAGAAAGATGAGGTCCTGCAGCAGCAGTTTAGGGAGTTAGGGAGAAAGTTAAAAAGCAGGACCTCTGGGGTTTTCATCTCAGGATTACTCCTTGTGCTACGTGCGAGTGAGGCTAGGAATAGGAAGATAGCGCAGCTCAACACGTGGCTAAACAGCTGGTGTAGGAGGGAGTGTTTCAGATATCTGGGCCATTGCGGTCTCTTCCAGGGCAGGTCCGACCTGCACAAGAAGGACAGGTTGCATCTAAACGGGAAGGGCATAACTATTCTGGCCGGGAGCTATGCGAGTGTCACACGGGAGGATTTAAACTAGTTTGGCAGGCGGTGGGAACCAAAGCAAAAGTGAATTAGCCGAAGAGGAACCAGAGAGTAGGGCCATTAAGACTCAGTTAAAGAGCAGGCAGGGTGTGGTTGATAATCAGAGAGGGTCTGGTGCACTGAAGTGCATTTGTTTCAAGGCGAGAAGTGTAACAGGTAAGGCAGATGAATTTAGAGCTTGGATTAGTATTAGGAACTATGCTGTTGTTGCCCTCACAGAGACTTGGTTAAGGGAAGGACAGGATTGGCAGCTTAACATTCTCGGATACAGATGTTTCAGGCAGGATAGAGGGGGATCAAAAAGGAGTGGGGAATTGCACTACTGGTTAAGTAGAATATCACAGCTGTACTGCAGGAGGACATCTCGGAGGGCTCATACAGTGGGGCAATATGGATAGAGTTCAGGAATAGGAAGCGTGTAGTCACAATGTTGGGGGTTTACTATAGACCCGCAGCTGCCAGCGGGAGATAGAGGAACGGACATGTAAGCAGATTTTGGCAAGGTGTAAAAGTAACAGCGTTGTTGTCGTGGGAAATTTTAACTTCCCCTATATTGACTGGGACTCACTTAGAGCTAGGGGCGTGAATGGGGAAGTGTTTGTAAGGAACATCCAGGAAGGTTTCTTGAAACAGTATGTAGATAGTCCAACTAGGGAAGGGGCCATACTGGACCTGGTATTGGGGATTGAGCCCGGCCAGGTGATCGATGTTTCAATCGGGGAGTAGTTTGGGAACAGTGACCACAATTCAGTAAGCTTTAAGGTACTGATGGACAAAGATAAGTGTACTCCTCAAGTTAAGGTGCTAAATTGTGGGAAGGCCAATTACAATAATATTAGGCAGGAATTGAAGAATGTAGATTGGAGGCAGATATTTGACGGCAAATCAACATCTGGCATGTGGGAGGCTTTCAAGTGGAAGTTGATAGGGATTCAGGACCGGCACATTCCTGTAAGGATGAAGGATAAGTATGGTAAATTTTGGGTACCTTGGATAACGAGAGATATTGTGAGCCTAGTCAAAGAGAAAAAGGAAGCATTTGTAAAGGCTAGGAGGCTGGGAACACACGAAGCAAGTGTGTAATACAAGGAAGTAGAAATAAACTTAAGCAAGGAGTAAGGAGGGCTAAAAGTGGTCACAAAAAAGCATTGGCCAGCAGGATTAAGGAAAATCCCAAGGTTTTTTATGCATATATAAAGAGCAAGAGGATAGCCAGGGAGAGAGTTGGCCCACTCAAGGACAAGGGAGGGAATCTATACGTGGAGCCAGAGGAAATGGGAGAGCTATTAAATTTGTACTTTGCGTCAATATTCACCAAAGAAGACTTGGTGGATGATGAGTCTGGGAAAAGGTGTGTAGATAGTTTTTCTCATGTTGAGATTAAAAAGGAGGAGATATTGGGGTTCTTGAGAAACATTAAGGTAGACAAGTCCCCAGGGCCTGATGGGATATACCCCAGAATACTGAGAGAGGCAAGGGAGGAAATTGCTGCGGCCTTGAGAGAAATCTTTGTATCCTCCCTGGCTACATTGGAAGTCATGATGTGGAGATGCCGGCGTTGGACTGGGGTGAACACAGTAAGAAGTTTAACAACACCAGGTTAAAGTCCAACAGGTTTATTTGGTAGCAAAAGCCACACAAGCTTTCGGAGCTCTAAGCCCCTTCTTCAGGTGAGTGGGAATTCTGTTCACAAACAGAGCTTATAAAGACACAGACTCAATTTACATGACTAATGGTTGGAATGCGAATACTTACAACTAATCAAGTCTTTAAGAAACCAAAACAATGTGAGTGGAGAGAGCATCAAGACAGGCTAAAAAGATGTGTATTGTCTCCAGACAAGACAGCCAGTGAAACTCTGCAGGTCCACGCAACTGTGGGAGTTACAAATAGTGTGACATGAACCCAATATCCCGGTTGAGGCCGTCCTCGTGTGTGCGGAACTTGGCTATCAGTTTCTGCTCAGCGACTCTGCGCTGTCGTGTGTCGCGAAGGCCGCCTTGGAGAACGCTTACCCGAATATTAGAGGCCGAATACCCGTGACCGCTGAAGTGCTCCCCAACAGGAAGAGAACAGTCTTGCCTGGTGATTGTCGAGCGGTGTTCATTCATCCGTTGTCGCAGCGTCTGCATAGTTTCTATGTCTACCTGATACGCTGCAAGAAAGGATGTCCCGAGGCATGGTACATTGGGGAAACTAATTTGATATGGCAAGCATAATGACAGATCAGAGCGCAACATCAGCTCAAAACGAGATCAGTCAGTGTTCTGGTTTTGTATCCTTCGTTCATCAGGTAGATTGAGTCAACATGTTCATCAACAAATGTATATTCTGGAGCGCTGTTGTTTTTTTCCGCTCTGCTTTCATGGAGAAAAATATTCTTCATTTTTTACTTTTTTAAAGTCAACAATAAATGAATTGTATTCATATTGTTCAGGCTCAACACCACACGGTCAATCTTCCCGGCATTTGAAAATGGTCAGTGTACCTGTGCAATCGACATAGCAATTATATAATTTCTTCAACTCATAGACAAAGTAAGTGCTGCAGTTTCTGATCTTTATCTCATGGGCTCGGTGGCAATTCTCTATCCTCCAGTTGATGCAGGCTGTCCTCTTGACTTCTCCTTCTCCCACGGTGGGATGGGTACCTGAAATCAGATTGATAAGTCATAAAGAATGTTGTCGATGTGAACAGCCGCTGGACAGTGAATACAAAGCTGATCACATCAGCTCTGAGATTACCATTTAACCAGGTTTGTCCACCCGAAGAGCAGCGGCCCTCTGGAACTGCAGTTTCGGCAATCTTCCATCCACCAGAGCTGAAACAACAATCAGATATTTACTATAATTTTATAATAATTATTTTTTCATTTGGTTTATTAATCATTTTCACAAGTTGGCTTACATTAACGCCGCAATGAAGTCATTGTGATAATAATCTTATCGCCAAATTCTGATGTCTGTTCGTGTGCACTGAGGGAGAATTTATCATGGCCAATGCATCTAACCAACATGTCTTTCGGACTGTGGGCGAAAACCGGAGCACCCGGAGAAAACCAACACAGACACGGGGAGAACATGCAGTCTCCACCGTGCAGTCTCCGCACAGAGAGTGATCCAAGCCAAGAATCGAATCCGGGTCCCTGACGCTGTGAGGCGGCAGTACAAACTATTGTGCCACCGTGCTGTAGATCGGATAGTGCAGGTATTCAGACAACAACGGTGAGACCAGCGGAAGGTAAATAGTGGGGTGATTGTGGCATCCGCCATTTTACTGGACTGTCAATATCAGGATCCTGGTTAACACTCAGGCCACACTGCTTCCAATCCAGGACATCAGCTGGGGAAATCTAAATGCAACTAATTAATATGAGTGGAAATGGAATTTAGCCACATTCGCCATGCCAACTGGTTTAAAACACACATGGTTTGATGATGGAAGCATCAGGGAATCCCCACAGAGTGGAAGAGGCCATTCAGCCCATCGTGTCTGCACCGTGGCTGGCAGAGTATATTACCCAAACCCTTTCCTCTACCGTACCTGTAACTCAATACATTCACCATGGCTAATCCACCTAACCTGCCCATCTATGGGCACTAAGGTGCAGCATGGCATCACCAGTCTGCCTAACCTGCACATTTTGAACACTAATTTGCAATGGCCTATCTATCTAACCAATGCATCTTTGGTTCGTTAATGTATTTCAGGGAAGGAAGTCTACTGCCCTGACGAGGTTTGACCTACACGTGCCTCCAGACTCACAGCCAACTGGTGACCTCTTCCGTGTCCAATGAACTGAACTGGTGAGCCACACGGTAACAGACCACTTCAGAAAAACTGCATCGAAACAAGGGGGCAGCTCACGACGACATTCTCAGGGAAGTTTGTTTGAATTCAATGCTGTCTTTGCCTGAAAGGGCTGGAGCATAGGGATACAGATGTTATGCTGTAGTTGTACAATAACCTAGTTAGACCCACTTAGAGTACTGCAGCAGGTACGGCACTCCATTTTAGGCAGAATGTTTTGGTCCTGGAGCTAGTTCAATGCAGGTTTGCAAGAATGGTACCTGGACTTCAGGGGTTAAGGTACGAGGAGGAATTAGACAAATTAAGCCTTATTTTTCCCAAATTCAAAAGGTTGAGGGGTGAACTGAAATAAGTCTATTGAATATTTACATGGAAGTGCCGGGTGGTTGAGAATAAACTGTTTCCACGAGCTGAAGGATCAAGAAATAAGGGCCATAATATAAAAAAGAAGGCTCAAGCCTTTCAGGAGAGATGTTAGAAAGCATTTCTACAAGCAGAGAATGGTGGAGGTTTGGAATTCTTCAAACCCCAGTGGATGCTGATTCAATTGTTCTGTTTAAGTCTGAGATTTTTCTTATAATGAGCAGGGATATCAAGGGCTATGGTCTGAGAGCAGGTAATGAAATGCACAGTGACACAATATTTCGTTCTACCGCCTCACAGCGCCAGGGATCCTGGTTCGATTCCCAGCTTGGGTCACTGTCCGTGTGCAGTTTGCACGTTCTCCCCGTGTCAGCGTGGTTATCGTCCAGTTGCTCCGGTTTCCTAGCACACTCAAATATATGCAGGTTACGTGGATTGGCCATGTCCCCTGGTGTCCAAAGATGTGTAGTATGAGTGATTAGTGAGGTATATACATAGGGTTACGGGGACAGGGTCTGGGAGGGATACACTTCCGCAGAGTCGCTGCAGACAAAATGGGCCGAATTGCCACCTTATGCACTGTATAGATTCTACATGGGGCTAGGCCACATCTCAGCCATAATCTGACTGAATGTCCGAGCAGGGTCGATGGGCTGAATGGCCGACTCCTGTTCCCATGTTCCTATATGAATTGATCATTTCAAGAGTAAGTAAACCCGTTTGGATTTCTACTTCATCGAGTTTAGGATGAAGGATGAGCTCATTTCAACTTGCAGAATGACGGAATGGCCTGGATCGAGTGGATGTAGGGAAGATATTTCCATTAATGGGTCTGACTAGGATCTGAGGGTACGGCCTCAGAATAAATGGAATCTTTAGAACCGAGATGAGCAGGAAATTCAATCAGAGGGTCGTGGATCTGTGAAATTCATTGCCACAGAAGGCTGTGGATGCCAGGTCATCGAGTGTATTTAAGACAGAGATCAATAGGTTCTGGATTGGTAAGGGGATCAAAAGTTATGGGGAAACGGCGGGAGAATGGAGTTGAGAAATACGTCAGCCATGATCGAATGGTGGAGCAGACTCGATGGGCCGAATGGCCAAATTCTGCTTTTATATTCTATGGTCTTATGATCCTCGTTTATTTAATGACGTTTCTGCAATTCTCCCTTTATATTTCCTTTTAAATCGGTACCATCCATGGTTAAGATTGGTGTCACACTTCTGGTCGGAGCACTCGGAGTCTTGACCTTATGTACCCCTCCAGGGTTCCGCCAGGACTGTGTGGTCCTCACATGGGTCAGTGATTGCCAACTCTGGAACTGAGTGAGAGATCGACAACATATTGACGAGGGTAGAGCTGAACTAAAAGTTAAAGTTTACTTATTAGTCTTACATTCTTGTAGGCTTACATTCACACTGTAATGAAGTGACTCTCAAAATCCCCTAGTTGCCACACTACGGCGCCTGTTCGAGTACACTAAGGGGTAATTTAGGATGGCAAATGCACTTGATCTGTTCATCTTTCGGTTGTGGGAGGAAACCAGAGCACCCAGAGGAAATCCACGCAGACACAGGGAAAACGTGCAAACGATGCACAGACAAGACCCAAGCTCGGAACCGAACCCACGTGCCTGGCACTGTGAGGCAGCAGTGCTAACGACTGTGCCACCGTTCCGCCCTGCGTCACACAGTGTCACGGAACCTTCAATTTCATTTTGCTCCAAGTCCATTTTCCGGTTTGCTGATGATACCAGTGTAGTGGGTCAGATCTCAAAAAAGGATGAGGCGGAGTACAGGAAAGATGTCGAGAATCTGGTTAACTTGTGTGACGACAATAATCTTTCGCTCCATATCAGTATAATGAAGGAGATAGTCATTGACTTCTGGAAGCGTAGTGGATGATATGCCCCTCTCTATATCAACGGGGATGAAATGGAAATGGTCGACAGCTTCACGTTCCTACGTGTCCAGATCAAAAACAACCTCTCCTCGTCACTCCACGCAGTTAAGAAAGCTGACCAACGCTTCTACTTTCTCAAGACATTGAGGAAATTCGGCACATCCGGCATGACTCTCAAGAACGTTTTACAGATTAACCAAAGAAAGCATCCTTTCCAGATATATCACAGTTTGGTATGGCTCCTGCTCTGACCAATATCGCAAGAAACAACAAAGGGATGTGAACGTAGCCCAGTCCATCACACAAGCCAGTCTCCCAACCATTAACTCCGTCAAAACTTGCTGATGCCTCGGGAAAAGCAGCCTGCATAACCAAGGACCCCACACATACCAGGCATACTACCTTCCAGCTTATAATGTCGGGAAAAAAATACAAAAGTCTGAGAACACGCCCCGAACAATTCAAGAGCAGCGTTTTTCCTCCTGCCATCAGACATTTGAATTGTCTATCTCTATTAAGCTAATCTTTCGCTGCACTCTAGCTATGAATGTAACACTGTATTCTACACGCTGTCATTTCCTTCTCCTCTATGGATTCTCTGAGCTGTTGGCATTGTCTGTGCAGTGCGCAAGAAACATTGCTTATCGCTCTACCCCAACACATGTGGCAGTAATCCATAGAGTGCCGACATTGCAGAAGGAGGCCATTCGGCCCATCCAATCTGCGGTGACCACAATCACCCCCAGGCTCACATGTTTATCCTGCTAATCCCCCTGACACTAGGGTCAATTTAGCATGGCCAATCAACCTAACTGACACATCTTTGGAGTGTGAGAGGAAATTGGAGCACCCGCAGGAAACCCACGCAGACACAGGAAGAATGTGCCAACTCGACACAGGAATTGAACCCGAGGTCCTGGCGCTGTGAGGCAGCAGTGTTAATCACTGTGCCACCGTGCATATTGAGTCTGCACCGGCTGCCCAAACGAGCCCAATCCCATGCCCTAACGCCACACGTTTCTCACGGCTCATTCAACTAACCTGCACACTTGGAGACAAAGGGACAATTTAGCATGGCTAATGCACCTAAACTGCACATATTTGGACACTAAGAGATAATTAAGCATGGCAATTCAACTACCATATAAACCTTTGGAGTGTGGGAGGAGACTACAGCACCCAGTGGAATCCTCGGCAGACACAGGGCGAACGTGGACACAGAAATGTACACAGTCACCCAAGGCCGGAATTGGGCCTGCGTCCCTGGCACTGTGAGTCAGGAGTGCTAATCACTCTGCCATCTCTGCCGCCCAAAATGGAAATGGGTTCAGTAAATGGTGGGGTGAGGAGTGGGGGAGAGATGTGATGGGTTCACAGAAGTAATGGAGAGCTATTCAAAGGCCCTCTTTACTTCTTGGAATGGGTTCGTAGGTATTTTGAGGGAACGCTCTAACTCCTGGTCGATCATAGCAGCAGTTCTTTTTAATGTAGTCAGCTTCACCAATACACTTTTCAATGACATTCCGTGCACCATAAAGTCAGGCGTGGGCATATGCACTCAAGATGGCTGGTAATGAGAGGGAGGGGAGACCGTCTTTGGATCCTTCCTCATCCTCTGAAGGACCAATGAGAGAGCTGTGGATGAAGAAAAGGTCATCAAAGAAGCGCGAACCCCAAGGAACGGCACAGAGTTAAAATCCTTCTGGAGCTAATTAGTTGTAACAGAAAATTTAGCTTCCATGCTGCCACGTTATATACTCGAATATGAAAAGGCATCAGATTTTCCTCGGGAGCGACGCAGAAAGAGAATATTTCTAAAGAAAACCGTCAGTTACTGTCACCAACTTAGTGGCCCGTTTTGACTCTGAAAAATACCTTATTTTAACTGATGATTCTTCGCGCAGTGCTATCACATTGCTGGCAAGACGGGGGAGAGAATACCGTCATGCACTCTTATTGTTTTACTCAAATCCATTGAAACCATCACAGTGCGGGACAGTTTTGAATAAGACATCCCACTGCATTTGCATTGCAGGCTCTGGAGTTTCAACTCTTCTATTTCGGAAAATTTCAGCCTCCCATTTCGACAAGTTGTCTATCTTTGAACAGTTCTGTGCGACAAAGCTGTCAATAACATTTGATCAAACCTTCAAAGAACGAAGAACAAAGAACAATGCAGCACAGTAAACGGGCCCTTCGGCCCTCCAAGCCTGCACCGATCATGTGTTCCTAACTCGACCATCCGTTTGTATCCCTCTATTCCCATTCTGTTCATGTGGCTATCTCGATAAGTCTTAAATGATCCTAGCGTGTCTGCCTCAACCACCTTGCTTGGTAGTGCATCCCAGGCCCCCACCACCCTCTGTGTAAAATACGTCCCCCGCATATCTGTATTGAATCTTGCCCTCCCCCCCCCTCCCCCCAGTCCTTGAACTTGTGACCCCTTGTGTTTGTCATTTCTGACCTGGGAAGAAGCTTCCAACTGTTCACCCTATCTATGCCCTTCATAATTTTATAAACTTCGAATAGGTCGCCCCTTAACCTCCGTCTTTCCAGGGAGAACAACCCGAGTTTACTCAATCTCATCTCATAGCTAATACCTTCCAAACCAGGCAAGATCCTGGAAAATCTTTTCTTCGCTCTCTCCAAAGCCTCCACGTCCTTCTGGTAGTTTGGCGACCAAAACTGGACGCAGTATTCCAAATGTGGCCGAACCAACGTTCGATATAACTGCAACATCATACGCCAACTTTTATACTCTATGCCCCGTCCAATGAAGGCAAGCATGCCATATGCCTTCTTCACCACCTTTTCCTCCTGTGCTGCCACCGTTAAGGATCTGTGGACTTGCAGACCCAGATCCCTCTGTGTGTCTATACTCCTGATGGTTCTGCCATTTATTGTACAGCATCCCCCCTGCATTGAATCTACCAAAATGCATCACTTCGCATTTATCTGGATTAAATTCCATCTGCCATTTCTCTGCCCAATTTTCTGGCCTATCTATATCCTGCTGTTTTCTCTGACAATGTTCATCACTTTTGCAACTCCAGCAATCTTTGTGTCGTCCGCAAACTTACTAATCAGTCCAGCTACATCTACTTGCAAATCATTTATATATATCACCAATAGCAGAGATCCCGGTACAGAGCACTGCGGAACACCACTCGTCACAGGCCTCCAATCAGAACAAGACCCCTACACTGCTACCCTCTGTCTTCTCTGGCTAAGCCAGTTCTGTACCCATCTAGCAAGTTCACCTTTGATCCCGTGAGCTTTAACCTTTTGCACCAGCCTGCCATGACGGACCTTGTCAAATGCTTTACTAAAATCCATGTGGACGACATCCACGGCCCTTCCCTCGTCAATCATTTTTGTCACCTCCTCAAAAAACTCAACCAGATTTGTGAGGCATGACCTCCCTCGTACAAAACCATGTTGTCTATCGCTAATGAGATTATTCAGTTCTGAATGTGTATAGATCTTTTCTCTACAAATCTTCATCGCTCTACAGCGGTACACACATGGTAAGGGAGGTGGTGTGGCTCTGATATTTAAGGATGACATCAGGGCAGTAATGAGAGATGATATACAAAGAAAAAAGAACAAAACAGCACAGGAACAGGCCCTTCGGCCCTCCAAGCCCGCGCCGCTCCCTGGTCCAAACTTGACCATTCTTTTGTATCCCTCCATTCCCACTCCGTTCATGTGGCTATCTAGAAGAGTCTTAAACGTTCCCAGTGTTTCCGCCTCCACCACCTTGCCTGGCAGCGGATTCCAGGCCCCCACCACCCTCTGTGTAAAATACGTCCTTCTGATATCCGTGTTAAACGTCCCCCGCCCCCGCCCCCTCACCTTGAACCTATGACCCCTCGTGAACGTCACCACCGATCTGGGAAAAAGCTTCCCACCGTTCACCCTATCTATGCTTTTCATAATTTTATGCACCTCTATTAGGTCACCCCTCATCCTCCGTCTTTCCAGGGAGAACAACCCCAGTTTACCCAATCTCTCCTCATAACTAAGCCCCTCCAGACCAGGCAACATCCTGGTAAACCTCCTCTGCACTCTCTCTAAAGCCTCCACGTCCTTCTGGTAGTGTGGCGACCAGAACTGGACGCAGTATTCCAAATGCAGCCGAACCGACGTTCTATACAACTGCAACATTAGACCCCAACTTTTATACTCTATGCCCCGTCCTATAAAGGCCAGCATGCCATATGCCTTATTCACTACCTTCTCCACCTGTGACGTCACTTTCAAGGATCTGTGGACTTGCACACCCAGTTCCCTCTGCGTATCTACACCCTTTATGGTTCTGCCATTTATCGTATAGCTCCTCCCGACGTTAGTTCTATCAAAATGTATCACTTCACATTCATCTGGATTGAACTCCATCTGCCATTTCTTTGCCCAAATTTCCAGCCTATCTGTATCCTATATAGGTTCTATGGAAAAAGAAGTTGAATCCATTTGGGTGGAAATTAGAAATACTAAGGAGAAAAAGTCACTGATAGGCGTAGTCCATAGGCCACCAAATAATGATTTCTTGGTGGGGCGAGAAATTTAAAAAAACCTGATGAATGTAAAAATGGTACAGTAATTATCATGGGGAATTTTAATCTATACATCAATTAGTCAAACCAGGTCGGTCAAGGCAGCCTTGAGGAGGAGTTCATCGAGTGTATCCATGATAGCTTCCTTGAAAAGTATGTAATGGAACCGACAAGGGAGCAAGCTATCCTAGATCTGGTCTTGTGTAATGAGATGGGAATAATTAATGATCTTGCAGTTAGGGATCCTCTTGGAAGAAGCTATCACAGTATGGTTGAATTTAAAAAAGAGATGGAGCGTGATAAGTTGAAATACAGTACCAGTGTCTTGTGCTTACACAAAGGAGACTACAAAGGGATGAGGGAGGAATTGGCTAAAATAGACTGGGCGCAAAAACTTTATGGTGGGACAATTGAGGAAAGTGGATGACTTTCAAAGCGATCTTTCACAGTGCTCAGAAAAAGTATATACCAGTAATAATGAAGGACTATAGAAAAAGAGATAATCAGCCATGGATAGCTGAGGAAATAAAGAAGAGTATCAAATTGATAGAAAATGCATACAAAGTGGCAAAGATTAGTGGGAACCGATAGGATTGGGAAATATTTAAAGGTCACCAGAAAGCCACGAAAAAAGCTATAAAGAAAAGTAAGATGGATTATGAGAATAAATTAGCTCAGAATATAAAAACAGACAGCAAAAGTTTCTACAAATGCATAAAACGAAAAAGAGTGGCTAAAGTAAACACTTGTCCTTTGGAGGATGAGAAGGGGGATGTAATAACTGGAAATGAGAAAATGGCTGAGGCATAGAACAGGTATTTTGCATCAGTCTTAACCGTGGAAGACACGAATAACATGCCAAAAATTAATGACAGGATGGCAATGGCAGGTGAGAACCTGGGAACTATCATTATCACGAAAGAGGCCATGTTGGGCAAGTTAATGGGGCTAAAGGTAGACAGGTGTCCTGGTCCTGATGGAATGCATCCCGGCGTACTAAAAGACATGTCGGGAGAAATAACAAATCCACTAGTGGTTATTTACCAAAATTCGCTGGTCTCTGGGGTGATTCCCGCAGATGGAAAAACAGCAAATGTGACGCCATTGTTTCAAAAAGGAGGCAGACAAAAGGCAGGTAACTTTCGACCGGTTAGTTTAACTTCTGTAGTAGGGAAAATGCTTGAATGTATTTTCATTTTGAATCATTTTCCTAGATCAATGGGAAGTTTTCAGGAGAGGATGGCACCTGTACAAGAAGGACGGGTCACAACTATGTTGGAAGGGCACGAATATCCTGGCTGGGAGTTTTGCTAGTGCAGTTCGGGGGGGGGGGGAGGTTTAAACTAGTATGGCAGGGGGGTGGGGATCAAAATATTAGGTCTACAAATGTAGAGGCTGGGGATGAGCTTGGGGCTGGGACAAGGCTGGCAAAGAAGAAGAGCACTCTGGGGGAGGATGGCCTCACTGGGCCTGGAGGTCTGGAGTGCTTATACTTCAATGCAAGGAGCGGAGCAGGTAAGACAGATGAACTTAGGGCCTAATGCTCACGAGGAATTTGGATGTGGTTGCGGTGACAGAGACTTGGTTGAAAGAGGGACAGGACTGGCAGCTGAATATTCCGGGGTACAAATGTTTTAGGCGAGGCAGAGGAGGGGCCAAAAGTGGTGGGGGAGCAGCAGTATTAGTTGGAGAGCATATTACAGCGGTGCAGAGGGAGGACAATTCAGAGGGGTCGTGTAACCAGTCACTCTGGGTGGAGCTTAGAAACAGGAAGGGCGCAGTCACTATGTTGGGGGTATACTACAGGCCCCCCAACAGCCCAAGGGAAGTGGAAGAAAAGACGTGTCAGGAGATACTGGATAGGTGCAGGGAAAATAGGGTTGTTGTAGTGGGAGACCTTAATTTCCCTGGTATAGACTGGAAATCGCTGAGAGCTGGGATTCTGAATGGCGAGGAATTTGTAAAATGACTAAAGGAGGGTTCTTTGGAACAATATGTCGATAGCCCGACTAGAGAGGGGGCTATACTGGACCTAATACTGGGGAATGAGCCCGGTCAGGTCTTCAAAGTTTCGGTAGGGGAACATGTGGCAAATCGTGACCACAATTCTGTTAGCTTTAGGATGGTGATGGAAAAGGATGAGTGGTGTCCCAAGGGTAAGGTGTTGGATTGGGGGAAGGCTACCTTTAGTGGGATTAGGCAGAAATTGGCAGCTGTTGATTGGGAGAGGCTTTTTGAGGGTAAATCCAGTTCTGGCATGTGGGAGTCTTTTAAGGAACAGTTGTTAGGGCTACAGGACAGGCATGTGCCTGTAAAAAAGAAGGATAGGAAGCGTAGGATTCGAGAACCGTGGATAACCAGGGAAATTGAGGGACTGGTCAAAAATAAAAGAGAGGCGTATGTTAGGTCCAGGCAGCTAAAAACGGAGGGAGCTCTGGAGGAGTACAAAGAAAGTAGGAAAGAATTCAAACGGGGAATTAGAAGGGCAAAAAGGGGTCACGAAATGGCCTTGCAGACAGGATTAAGGATAATCCCAAGGCATTTTATTCATACGTTAGGAACAAAAGGGATGTCAGGGAAAAAATCGGACCTCTCAGGGACAAAAGTGGGGAATTATGCTTGGAGCCCAAAGAAGTAGTGGAGATCCTAAATGAATACTTTGCGTCGGTATTCACAAAGGAGAGGGATGTGTTGACTGGGAGTGTCTCGGAGGGGAGGGGAGTGTTGAACGTTGGCGAAAATCTCCATTACAAGGGAGGAAGTGTTAGGTTTGTTAGAGAATATAAAGACTGCCAAATCCCCAGGGCCTGATGGAATCTATCCAAGGCTGCTCAGGGAGATGAGATGAAATCGCTGGGCCTCTGACGCAAATCCTTGTCTCGTCACTAGACACAGGTGAGGTCCCAGAGGATTGGAGGATAGCTAATGTGGTCCCGTTATTTAAGAAGGGTAGGAAGGATAACCCGGGTAATTATAGGCCGGTGAGCTTGACGTCCGTGGTGGGGAAGTTGTTGGAGAAGATTCTTAGAGATAGGATGTATGCGCATTTAGAACGGAATAAACTCATTAACGATAGTCAGCATGGTTTTGTGAGAGGGAGGTCATCCCTCACTAATCTGGTGGAGTTTTTTGAAGAAGTGACTAGAATGGTTGACGAGGGAAGGGCCGTGGATGTCGTCTATATGGACTTTACGAAAGCGTTTGACAAAGTCCCCCATGGTAGGCTGGTGAAAAAGGTTGGATCTCATGGGATAAAGGGGGAGGTGGCTAGATGGGTGGAGAACTGGCTTGGTCACAGAAGACAGAGGGTAGTAGTGGACGGGTCTTTTTCCAGCTGGAGGCCTGTGACTAGTGGTGTTCCGCAGGGCTCTGTATTGGGACCTCTGCTGTTTGTGATTTATATAAACGATCCAGAAGAAGGTGTAACTGGGGTGATCAGTAAGTTTGCGGACGACACAAAATTGGCAGGACTTGCAGATAGTGAGGAGCATTGTCAGAGTCTACAGAAGGATACAGATAGGCTGGAAATTTGGGCAAATAAATGGCAGGTGGAGTTCATTCCAGATAAATGCGAAGTGATGCATTTTGGTAGAACTAACGTAGGGGGGAGCTATACGATAAATGGCAGAACCATAAAGGGTGCAGATACGCAGAGGGAACTGGGTGTGCAAGTCCACAGATCCTTGAAGGTGACGGCACAGGTTGAGAACGTGGTGAAGAAGGCATATGGCATGCCTGCCTTGATAGGATGGGGCAGAGAGTATAAAAGTTGGGGTCTGATGTTGTAGATGTATAGAACGTTGGTTCGGCCGCATTTGGAATACTGCGTCCAGTTCTGGTCGCCGCACAACCAGAAGGACGTGGAGGCTTTGGAGAGAGTACAGAGGAGGTTTACCAGGATGTTGCCTGGTATGGAGGGGCTTAGTTATGAGGAGAGATTGGGTAAACTGGGATTGTTCTCCCTGGAAAGACGGAGAATGAGGGGAGACTTAATAGAGGTGCATAAAATTATGAAAGGCATAGATTGGGTGAACGGTGGGAAGCTTTACCCCAGGTCGGTGGTGACGTTCACGCGGGGTCATAGGTTCAAGGTGAAGGGGGGGAGGTTTAACACAGATATCAGAAGGACATATTTTACACAGAGGGTGGTGGGGGCCTGGAATGCGCTACTAGGCAAGGTGGTGGAGGTGGACACACTGGGAACGTTTAACACTTATCTGGATAGCCACATGAACGGAGTGGGAATGGAGGGATACAAACGAATGGTCTCGTTTGGACCAGGGAGCGGCACGGGCTTGGAGGGCCGAAGGGCCTGTTCCTGTGCTGTATTGTTCTTTGTTCTTTGTTCTATCAGCAAGGAAGAAATAGCGAGTCATCTGGATATACATTTCCCCATTGGTCAGCCGCAGCAAGGGTTAATGAAGGGAAGGACATGTTTGGCTAATTTGGTGGATTCTTTGAGAACATTACATGTGCAGTGGACAATGGGGAACCTGTGAATGTGGTGTATCTGGATTTCCAGAATGCATTTGACAAGGTGCCGCACCAAAGGCTGCTACAGCAGATAAAAGTGCATGGTGTTACGGGTAATGTATTAGCATGGATAGAGGATTGATTCAATAACAGAAAGCAAAGAGTGAGGGTAAATTGATGCTTTTCTGGTTGGCGATCAGTGACTAGTTGTGTGCCTCAGGGATCAGTGTTGGGACCGCAATTGTTTATGACTTATATCGATGATTTGAAGTTGGGGACCAAGTGTAGTGTGTCAAAATTCACAGATGAGACTAAGATGGGTGGAAGAGCCAAGTGTGCACAGGACGCTGAAAGTCTGCAAAGGGATATAGGTAGTCTAAGTGGGTGGGCGAGGGTCTGGCAAATGGAGTACAATGTTGGTAAATGTGAGGTCATCCATTTTGGTAGGAATAACAGCAAAATGGACTATTATTTAAATGGTAAAAATGCAGCATGCTGCTGTGCAGAGGGACCTGGGTGGCGTTGTCAAGTATTCTCAAGGAGTTGGTTTGCAGCTGCAGCAGGTAATCAATAGGACAAATGGAATGTTGTCCTTTATTGCTCGGGGGATGGAGTTTAAAAACAGCGAGGTTATGTTGTCGCTGTATAAGGTTCTGGTGAGGCTACACCCGGGGTACTGTGTACAGTTTTGGTCTCCCTACTTGAGAAAATATATACTGGCACTGGGGGGGGGGGTGGGGGGGGGGGTGCAGAGGAGATTCACTCGGTTAATTCCAGAGTTGAGAGGGTTGGCGTACGAGGAGAGACTGAGTAGACTGGGGATATGCTGATTGGTATTCAGGAGAATGAGGGGCGATCTTATAGAAACATATAAGATTATGAAGGGAATAGATAAGATCGAAGCGAGATGTTGTTTCCACTGGCGGGTGAAACTAGAACTAGGGGGCATAGCCTCAAAATAAGGAGGAGCAGATTTAGGACTGAGTTGAGGAGCAGCTTCTCCACACAAATGGTTGTGAATCTGTGGAATTTCCTGCCCAGTGAAGCAGTTGAGGCTACCTCGTTGAATGTTTTTAAGGCAAGGATAGATACATTTTTGAACAGTAAAGGAATTAAGGGTTATGATGACCGGGCGGGTAAGTGAAGCTGAGTCCACAAAAAGATCAGCCATGATCTTATTGAATGGCGGAGCAGGCTCGAGGGGCCAGATGGCCTACTCCTGCTCCTAGTTCTTATGTTCTTGTGTTCTTATACAGAGGAGCAGACACCTCGATTTCAGCTGTGCCCATTCCTCTCTTTCATCTGCTTTCAGTCCATCAACAGCTCTCTGCGCAAATTAATAACTGGCTTCGCAAACAATTGACGCAAATACTGCACTTTTCAGGAAAACAGCTATTCATCAAGAAAATTCCAGAGTGGCAGGTGGCTGCCGGCCAGAAGAAACATCGTAGCTGCTATAAATGTCATTTAACAATGTGGCAGGACGGTCTCTAATGTGTTGCTGATTACAGTGAAACACGTCTGGGAAGAAAAAGAAAACTCCGAAAGGACGGACTGTCCTTCATTGAGTAGCTACTGAGAGGATAACTATAATGGCCGTGACTGCAAAGGCAAGACTTTTTCCGACAACTTTTGCTCATTCCAAATCATTGGGAGAATGATGTCACAAAACCTGCTTACAGAGAGGAAACGCAAGGTAAATACAACTGAGTTCACCGAGGCCTGTGAAATGGAGCTCCTCTATGGCTGTTACAGAGGCAAATGCATCAATCACAAAGCGAGTTCGACTGTGATTTTTTTCTTTCGATAATTTATGACTTGCTCTCACCGGTTAAACAGATCGAGATTGACGGCCATTCAGGAATATATTTTAGTTCACTGAAGTTGCAACTGCCAGAAGCAGAGCCCCACATTTAAAATTCAACAGGCTCCGGGTAATTCCGCGCTGAAACACCGGCCATGAGTTTGGAATACTGAGCGCCTGGCCTGTAAATGGTGAAAATGTTCCTCAAACTTCAACACATTAAAGCTGGGAAGGAGTGACATTTTAAAATATTTTGACTGAAAGGTCTGAACAAATCTTGCTTTTTAAGCAGAAAAATACTTTCCAATGGAATTGGGGTGAATATATCATACAGGTGATGGAAATGTACCCAAACGACATGACAGTAAATGTTTTTACATGGGATTGCATCAGATTTCCGATCATGAGGAAATTTGCAGTTTGAGATTTGCTTTGTGCAGAATCTATTCATCATTGCGACAAAGAAAAACGCAGCTGTTGCTGAGCAGGTTTATGAAGATGGAAACATTGAGAACGCTCTGGAGAAAAACAATCCTTACAGCATGCTGAAAAGCTGAAGCTTTGAATTTGCAAATCCAGGAGGTCTGAAATTACCAAAACTGTGCGATCCGTCAGCAATAAAGTAGAATTATCCACTTCGTGCTGCACTGAATATGAAAATCTGCTGCTCGTCTTAAGAACTGCAGTCGTCGGTGGCCAGTTACCTCAGGTGATTAGAGTGTGGTCATAATAAGAGTAGAGATCTCCCTGTGCACTGTCCCTACCAAACATCCCCAATACTGGTACAGCACGGGGTTAGATAGAGGGTAAAGCTCGCTCTGCAATGTCCCATTAATCACTCCCAGGACAGGTACAGAACGGCGGTGGATACGGAGTGAATCTCCATCGACACCGTCCTCATCAATCATTCCCAGGGCAGGTACAGCACGGGGTTATACAGAATAAAGCTCTGGATCTTAGATGTGTAAGTCCTTTCTGGATATGGGATAAGAGATGCTATGGTGAGAAAATCAGCCTACACAGCATTCCATATGAGTTACATTTGCTTATCAGACGCGGTTGGACTTTCATCTTCAGTGTACCTGAAGACACCTGGAAATAATCCACCAGAGATCACAGACCGAACCCTAAAAGTATAAATGATGAAATCATTATTGGCCTTGCTTCCAATCTAAATTTACTCATGGTGACACTAATCGATACTTACTACTTCAATCTAACCGGCAATTGTTCCATACAACATGACTGGTCATTTCTCCATGTTGACAATACAGGTGGTAAAGTGTTGCTACCTTCTTCCCAGGGAAATCACAACGGTAATGATCTCGATGATGCACATGCGTTTGGCCTCCTAGACTATGAACTCCCTGATTGAGGTAATATATTGAGGACTGTCACGGCTACTGAGATGCTGTGCAAATTTATACCAAACCAGCAATCTATCTGTCACCTGTTAAAAAGGAGTCCAGCTTGGGAAGGATCACCCCGCCAGGACCTGGCTTTTAAAAAAATAAAGCAACAGGTGTCATCGTCGAGTGTCATGCAACACTCCAATCCTAGAAAAGAGTTTGGGCTAACCTGTGAAGCATCCCTGTATGGCTTTGGGATGGTAATAGCACATAGATAGATCAGTGGAAAGGAACATCCAATTAAAAATGCCTCCAGGACCTTCGCCAGAGCAGAACGAACGCACGCCCATATTGATAAAGAAGGGTTGGTGTTAATATTTGGAGCAAAATAAAATCCATCAATACATCTTTTGGTGGACATTTGTGATTGTCACCGATCACGAGCCGATATTGCGACTATTCTGAGAGGACAAAGCGGTGCTACCGGTAGCATGAGCCCGTGTACAGCGAGGGATATATTATTGTCCAACGACAACTATCCGTTGGAACACCGGCTGGGAGGCTACGTAGCAAACGCAGTGGTCATGTATCGCCTGCTTTAGCAGACACACCACTGATGGTGCCACAAATAGAAGATACAGGAATGACCATGAATTTTCTGGATATCCGTCCTGTGGCTGCACATGACATAGAACTTTGGATGCAAAAGCCTGGGTCCTCTCAAAAGTGAAACAGTTAGTGCTAATGGGAGAAATGGAAAGACCAGTGCAACGCCAATTCCACCCTGATCGGAGGAGAAGAGAGCAGCTCACTGTAGAAAATGGAATACTGCTCTGTGTGGCACAATTGGTTTCTCCGTGTCAGGACCGCTGTTCCATACTGGCTGAACTAAATCACAGGAGTGTTCAGGATGAAGATGCTGGCCAGGAACTATGCTGAGTGGTTGGGAGTGGACACGGACATTGTGGCGCTTGTATGTTGTTGCCAACAATGCCAGCTAGGGCAAGTGTTGCCACCAGCAGCTCGCCTACACCCGTGCAAATGATTTGGCCATGGACTCCGCTGTGCATGGATCATGCAGCCCATTCATCGGTTCAATGTCTCTAGTCATGTTGGCGACCGATCCCAAGTTCGTGGACATCCATAGGGTGCACCCGGCGACCACAACGGTAACTGGAGAGAAACTTCACACCTCCTTTTCCAAGCATAGGATCCCGGAGGTGCTGATCTCTGACAACGGGACATCACTTTTCCAGCCAGGGCTTCACCAGGTTCATGAAGTTGAATGAGATTCAACATATCAGAATGGCACCACACCATCCATTGTCGAACAGCCGAGTGGAGAGAGCGGTCCAGACTTTAAAAGTTGCTGTAAAGAAAGCATCCCGCAGCCTTAATAGACAACAAGCTCTCCCAAATGTTACTTGATATCGGAGAAAACCCTCATACCATGATGGGAATAGTGCCTGTGGATTTGCTCATGGGCAGACGACTCCAACTTTGATCTTCCTGAAACTGGTGGTAGAAGAATGGAAACGCAGCAAGAAGCTCAAAGCGGAGGCCATGGCACCAGCAGCCATGGGAGACAATTGGAGGCAGGTGAAAAAGTACTGGCTGAAAAATTACGCCAAGGTTCCCGCAGGGTACAGTTGTGTCTAAGGGGGTCCGGCATCCAATAAAATATGCGTGGGTGAGGCCATCCAGTAAAAATCGTCTGGACCAGGTGTAGGCCTCCAAAGCCCAGTTCATGCCGAAGCCAGCTATGGCCAGCCGGCCACCATCCCGGACCGGGCTCTCCATCATTTGTATTTAGGATTTTGCAGCCGGAAATGAACAGGGCACATGAAGCCACGGATACTCCTTTGCCTCCTGAGGAATGGAGTGAACCAGCACTCTGGCACTCGCTTCATCAGAGAGGAGTGACTGTTCGATGTGCGCCACCCATGTCAGACACTGTCGGCGGAACCAGACCGGTGCCGAAACACGACAAGGGAGCCATGCGGGGCGTGAAGCACTGAGGTTCTTTGGACTTAAGGTGGGAGGGGTGTACCGACCTCAACGAGGCACATGAGGTTTGTCTCTTGATGTCTCAGCTCCCTGATTGAGTTGATGATTGTCCGCTCAATCAGGGAACCTTGCCTGTATATATGTTGAGGAGTGTCAGGGCTACTGACCATCTGGATTCTGACTTTGTACCTGAAGCACTTTTAAGAGTGCAACTAAGATTGTAAATAAAGGGAATGTGGTGAAGGGACAGCGGCCTCTGAGTAATTATTTCAACAATCAGACCTGACCCGTGATCCTGAGCAATGTGAGGTTGCAATTTTGCAAAGTGATACTCGGTGATTCATATGCGCAGGTAAAACATAAATCTGTTCCAGCAGAGAATCCGCCGAGGGCCTATCCCCTTTAGACTCACGTATTTACCCCGATATCTCTGTAATACACACACCTTGGAACAGACACTAAGGGACAATATAGAATGGCCAATTCACCTAACCTGCTCATATTTAGACTCTGGGGGAAAGCTGCAGGAAACCCACACTTACAAATTCCCCACAGTCACCCAACCCCATATTCGAAACTGGGACCCTGATGCGGTAAGACCGACAATATTAGGGATGAGATCTCACCAATCACTGTATAATTAAGGCATAACACCCTTATTCGATGTTAAGTTCCTCTGATAATTAAACATATCTCTCTATCAGCCTTTTTACCCACTTTCTGAGCCTGTGTGCTAAGGTCTTGCAACTTATGCACTGGAAGACCCAAATCCCTCTACAACTTGCGATTCAGCAGCTGTTCTTCCTCTAAGTAATATTCCCTTTTTGATTTTTCCTTCCAGAGAGAAGAACTTCACACTTTCCTCCCTCACTCTCCACCTCCAGATTGTGCACACACACAACTCTTCTAGATCTATATTCGATCTCCTCATGCCCCCCTCACGATATATTATCTTCCATACCTTTGTGTTAAGTGCGAATCTCGACCTCCTATCTTCACTGTCCTCAATTCAATCATCCATATAAGTTGGAAAAATGTAACGTGCCAGCACAGACCTCGGACAGAATGGTGGAATCAATCATGCGATTGAAAAACTGAATATTTCCATTATAATATAAGGACGAACAAGATACTTACGAAAAAAGGTAACAGAGGCAGCATCACTTTGTGATGCGGAAAATAGGATTAAGAAATCTCTTGATGCTCACAGAGGCTGTAAGAATCAACGTGGACTAAAGGAGAATCACTCAACTATTGTACATAGTTCATAAACCCATGCCATTAAAAAACATGCCAGCTGTTTGCTCACAAGAGTGGTGGTAATACATTAGCAGCGAGAGAGGATCAAACATAAAAATCCGGATAACTGCTCTCCAATTAGGACGATAAAACTATTGTTTTGCCGCTGTGATCAAATAAAGTTTCCCTAAGTCTTCAGAAGTTCGATATATGACGTATGTTTTAGATGATGAGGCCGTGTGCATTGCACATAGTTGTGCTCACACTCACAAAGTGACTAAGGGAAATGTGAGGAGGGCAGATGGGATATTAAAAGTGTCAGGGAATGTGCAGGAAATGTCATATTGAGGACAAACTGGGACAATTGTAAGTCATACACTTTGTCAGAAGAACAGAAACACGGGCTGTTGTTTAAATGCAGAGGGACTACAGAAAATTGCAGTGGAGAAGAGCTTGTTTTTTTCATTCATGGATCAGGAAATGTCATCGTACATATACAGCAAAAAATTGAATGCTGACCTTCACTCAAATAGGACTGCAGCTCACATCGAGGGAACTCCTGCTACAACAGGCCAGTGCATTGGTGAGGCCGCATCCAGAGTTGTTGCGGACAATTTATCATATTTATCTAGTAATAAACTTGCATTGCAGGCAGTTCATAGAATTTACTCGGCTGTTTCCAGGAATGACGGAGTTGTCGTCTGAGAATAAACTGAATAATTTGCGCCCATACCAATGGGAGTTGAGAGAAAAGAGAACGAATCTTACAGACACGTCATATTTTGACCCTTTCAATGTAATCGGATATTGTCATTCATGGGACAACCAAGAATGACGGGAAACCGTTCCAAAATAACATGAGAAAACTTCAGATTCTGTGTGGATAAAAGTATAGAGTCTGAATGTCAATTTACCAATTATGACGAATAACAAATGTTAATCGAGGAAAGAACAGTAAGGGGGATAAACACACTCTGATGTGGTGCAGTCTGACCAGTGTTTGCTGAATTGGATACGGTGGCTGCGAGAATTCACCCCAAATAACGACAGATGTGCGTCATGTTGCTCATTGGAAAATGACCAACTTTGAGTGAATGCAGCTTCAAATTAGCACTCATGAGAAATGACGTGGGACTTTATTTCCAACTTAAAAACAGAGCAAAAATAGGACAGAACAACAGGGACTTAACACAGGTGGCGTCATCTGTTTGTTCAAAATTTCAAAAAAACACTGAATAATGATGTAATTTCTATACCCAGTGGACATTCCGCAGAGTATAAGTTAAAGGCTTCCTGAAAACAACTCAAAGTTTATCTGAGGCAGATTTCCACCAGTATACAGAGAAATTGACCTCTATCCGGAATACAATGCATCGTCCAATGCAATGGGTCGAGAAAATATTCTATACGGTCATTGCTGTCGTTGGTGTTCCTGGTAAATCACACATCCATTGAAATTGTGTGAATCTATGTGTGAGTCTGTGCCTGTTTTTAATCTGTTCAATGTGCCATATGCTGTTTAATGTGTTATACGCTGATCTGATGCTGACCATTGTGCAGATATCTGTGATATTTTCCCAATCGCTTGCATGATTTAATTCTGGTTCCTGCCCGGAAAATCAATCTGTGGTCACAATTCCGATGAATTATAAAGCGATTATTTCTTGAGTCCCACAGTGGGACTGTTGAACTCGATATCAGACCACGGAAAGTTTCTGAGGGAAAGTTATAATACAGGTATCTGTGATTGTGTGTTAGATTGGCACTAACTGGAGGGGACACTGACCATGCAAAATTTGGGCTCTGAGTCACCGGGAAATTGTGCTGATTGTGACTATCAGAGCATGTGAGAATGGAACAGGAGTAGTGCATTCATACCTTCCCCACTATTCAATAAGATCACGAGTGACATGACTTTTTCTCAATTCGAATTTCCTCCCGTCTGGCACTAACACTTTAGTCGTTCATTTATCAAATAAATCTACTGAAATCAGCATTCAATATATTGAATGTCACAACAGCTACGGCTTTCTGAGGACAAGAGTTGACAGACAACTCACTTTCTGTGATTGATAGAAATAATCTCTAAACATCCCAAAACTAAGAGAGAACTCTTCTTTTGACTTGGGACCTCCATTTGTAGTCTCCATTACAAGAGGAGACTCCCACTTGGTATCCATCCTTTCAAGAGCCCTCAAGATCACAAAAACATTAAAGTAAAATACCGCTGATGCTGAAAAACAGGGATTGAAACAGCAAATGTGGAAACATCTCAACCAGTCTGGCAGCGATGGCACATTATCACATTGTTTGTGGGAGTGGAATGAGATGAGTTTGCTCAGCACAACAGGAGACCTACCGGGGAGTAGAGAAAAGCAGATTCAAGAATGTGGTTTTCCACGACTTGTGGAGAGTGAGGAATGGAAGCGGGAATAAGAGCCATGCGAGGATCTATCAGGGACAATATTGATCCAGACCCTGGTTCAGGGCCACTCGCTTACCTGGAAAGAGCAGGAAGAGGAATCCAGGGAAGTTTTGGGGAGTTTGAAATTGAAACAATTCCTGTCATCGCAGGAAAGTTCGAAGTTAAATGGTTGGTGATGGAGTTTACTTATAGATGGGGCCAGAACAGATGGCGAGACTTCCGTGTCATTTAAAGTTTTATTAATCCTACTGAAACTAATTACAATAGGTAAGTCAATTCTTCATCTTTCTAACATTATCAATGCAAGAAGTCAGGCTATTTATTTGGCAATATGTTTCAATGTTGATAAGGTTTATTAATATTTTCAGAGTGTATCAATATTTGTAAGAGTTGTGGTTTATTAATGATGGTATGGTTTGTTGAATCAGTTGCTTTTATTAAAGTAGAAAGGAATAATGGCATTGAAAATTGTATATTGCGCAATTATGTTTACTATCAGCAGTGTCCAAGTGATCAGCTGCAATGAACAGTGAACAGCAGAAGCAGCATCTCTGGAATGGGCCATCATCATCTCAGAGATAATTCGGCCACAGTCAATGTTTATTCCCAGCAAAGGGAGAGGCAGAGAGAACAATTACAGAGCTCACTGTATACTGAAAAAGACAGGGATTAAGTTCAGTAAGGAAACGTAAAAACAGATCGAGGATGTTAACATGACGAAGGACCAGATTAACTGTAGAAAGGGAAGAGAACTTACAAACAACTCAAATAAGAGAAGCAAAGAGAGAGCAGGATAAAATAATGGCTTCCTGCTGTAAGAGAATATCACAGTTTTAGTTTGAATAACAGATAGTAAGAGGACGATTGGGACGAATGGTGGGGGGGGGGGGGTTGGATGATTTATGATTGGCGATATACGTCATAGTTACCATCAAATGAAGAGTTAACATTCACTTTTAAGAGGGGAGACTGCAAGTCTCAAGTACCCAATACCAACCAAGCAATCCACCTATGGGACTCATGCATCCTCAGTTTGAATTCTTATCTGTAACTCTTCCCCTCCTCCATCACCCACCTCACTGTCAGTTCAAGAAGGCCGATCACCTTCTCAAAGACAACTGGGCTTTCACACAAAGTGTTGGCCTTATCAGAGGCGTGCCTACGCCATGAAATAATATGTTGATCAGAGTTGCTGTGTCATTTCCATGTTCTGTTCCCTTCTCTGTCTACAGTTAATTTAATGGCGATTCTGGTCCTGCTCCGGGGGAAGTGTGGCCTCTCCAGCTGCACCACTCGCTACCTGGTGGCCATGGCAGCCGGGGATCTGATGGTTATTATCTTTGAGATCATACTGCGGCGGTTCCCTTTCTATTATTACCCACGGTGTTTCCTGGACTTGACCCCCGTGTGCAGCGTTGTCAGTGTCCTTCGCCGTGCAGCAATAGACTGTTCTGTCTGGTTCACCGTCATGTTCACCTTTGATCGATTTATCGCCATTGGTTCCCAGAAGCTGAAAGCTAAATATTGCACCGAAAAAACGGCGGCTGCGGTTCTTGCTACAACAACCATTCTACTCTGTCTAAAAAATGTGCCTCATTACTTAAGATTTGAACCCAGTAAAGTAATCAACAATGTATCGTGGTACTGTAAAAATAAGAGAATCTATTTCACTGATCCTAGGTGGCAGGGGTTCGCTAACTTTTCAACAGCATTAACTCCAATGATCCCATTCGCAGTAATTCTGATCCTTAACGCTCTGATTTTCCGACGCATTCTAATGGCCAGCCGAGCTCGCAAGTCACTGAAGGGTCAGAGCGCGGGAGACAAACACAGTGACCCAGAGATGGAGAGTAGAAAGAAGTCTATTATTTTACTCTTTGCCATATCCAGCAACTTCATAATTCTGTGGTTATTCTATGTTTTATATATGCTTGATGTGCCAGAACTCTTTTTAGATGGCAGTGGTTATGATATCTTTGAGGCAGTCGCCTATATGCTGCAGATTTTAAGCTGCTGCACAAACACCTTTATTTATGTGGCCGCTCAGCCCAAATTCAGAACAGAGTTAAAGAAAATGCTGAAATATCCGTTTGTATCGATTGCTCAGTACATTGATTGAAACAACAGTTTAAAAAAATCCATAGGGACAGGAACATGGTGGCCTGTGAGCAGAGATATGACAGATATCCAGCTCAAGAAGAGCAAGATGTGACATGGGGGGAGGAGGTGAAGGGAATTGTCTGCAGGAATGAACGTCATTGGAGGGATGTGCGCGGCGCAGGGAGAGAGAGAGAGCAGAAGAACCAGAGCTTGACTTCTCCAAGGAGGTCAGACAGGGCGAGGGGAAGGCTGCGAAGGACAAGAGCTGAACTTGACCTAACCCAGCATAAAGATATCAGAAACAAAGTATCGCCTGAATGTATTGATTTAAACAGTTCCTAAACTTGAAAACAGCGGATAGGGAGGTTATTAATTTAACATTTCGGGGTATCTATTGGACCGAGGAGGGTTGTTTGCTGTCAGCATGTTGCCGTTTCTGGGATGTTGCTGTGTGAAGAGGACAAGTGTGTGGCTTTCTACATGACAGCAATATTGCAGAAACAGATGGAGGGAGAGCGGGAAAGACAGAGAAAAATAATCAGGGAGAGAGATAAAAGCGGCTGGATGTAGTGTGTTAGAGGCAGAGGGAGATTTACAAGCTGCTATTGAGGTGCGGGGGGCCTAAATGGGGGACAGGGTCTCCATTTAATTCTGAGGCTAACTGGATGCGGATTTCACTGCCCCAGCCTCACTCTGCCTCACTCTGTACCTCTGTATACAAATTCCCCACATTTCAAACGCACTCTACAATTTTGAGTGCATCTTGTGCGATCTTGCTCAGCAAGATCAGGGGCTTCCTTTTTTAAAAAAACATCATGCTTTTCATGAGGGACGCTGACCCTTTCAGGGACAGAAGGGATATATTCACACTTCAGAAAATGCCCACTGACACAGGGGTGTGTGTGTGTGTGTGCGCGCGCGCATGTGTGTATGTTTGTGCGTGTATGTTTGTGTGTGCGTGTGTATGTTTATGCGTCTGTGTTTGTCTGGCCGCGTGTCTTGGTGTGTTTTTATGTATGTGTGTGTGTCTGTGTGTGAGAGTGTTTGTGTGCCTGTGTGTGTGCACATGTCGATGTTTGTGCGTGCTGCACGTTGCTGTGTGTTTGCCCCAGTGTCAGTGTATGCATCTGTGTGCGTTTGTGCTTGTGTGCGTGTGTGCCCGCCTGCGTGTATGTCCCAGTATCTGTGTGTGTTCCTCAGTGTTGTGTGTCCATGTGTGTTTGTGTGTGCCTCAGTGCGTGTGTCTGAGTGTTTGTGTTTGTCTGTGTGCGTGTGTCTGTCTCTATGAGTGTATCTCTGTGCGTGTGCCTGGGTGTGTGTGTTTTTCTCGGTGTGTGTTTGTGTTTGTGTCTGTGTTCATGTGATTGTGTGTGTGCATGCGTGTGTGTCTCTGTCTCAGTTTGTGCTTGTGTGTGCAGCTCTGTGTGTCCCGTGTGTGTTTGTGTGTATGTGTCTTCTTGTGTGTGCCAATATATGTGTTTGTATGTGTGTGAGCGTGAGTGTATGTGTGTTTGTTTGTCTCAGTGCGTTTGTGTGTGCATGCATGTGTGCATGTGGGTATGACGGGAGACAGAGTGAGGGAAGACTGTGAGGGGCGACTTTGACGCATCGCACAGTGCGGGAATAATGCGAAGGGAAAAAGAGTGAGGGGGAGAGAGTGAGATGGAGAGAGCAAGGCGGAATAGCGCAAGAGGAGGATAGAGCGACGGATAAAGAGTGTAACGGGAAGAGAGTTGGGGAGAATGTGAGGGAACAGAAAGTGAGGGGGAGAGTGAGTGAGTGGGAGAAGGGTTTTAGGGTGCGAAGGAATAGTGTGATAGGACAGAGTAAGAGGGGGAAGAAATAAAGGAGTTGAGGGAGTGAGATACTGGGTAAGGGACGAGCAGATGGGGTGAGAGAGAGAGATTGATGAGGTGAGAGGGGAGTTAACAGAAAGCAGAATATACTGGCCAGTTTCAATTTAATCTCAATTCATGAATTCTAACTTTCTATCTGAAGGAATTCACATCTGAGGAGTCCAGTTAAAAATCCCAGGGACTCCCCCACTGTGACGTTGCTGAAGATGCTGTATTTAATAAGTGGAAATATTATATCTCACAATGAGAAAATAAATTTTAATGCAGATTTCTAGAGCAAGCAAATCCTAATTGAGTTAAGAAGAACAAAACTGTACACAATGCTCCAGGTCTGGTCTGGCCAAGGTTCTGTGCAATTGCAGCAAGACATCTTTACTGCTTTACACAAATCCCCTTGCGATGAAGGCCAACGGACCATTAACCTTGCTAAATGATTGCAGTCCCTGCATGCTCGCTTTTAGAGTGCCATGAACAAGGACACCCAGAACTTTCTGGACATCATCTATTCCCAATTTTGCACCATTGCATAATTACCTTGTTTCTCTGTATTTTCTACCACAATTGGAGAACTGGATACTTATCCACGTTATATTCCATCAGCCATGTCCTTGCCCATTTACACAGCCTGTCCAAATCCCGCTGAAGAACCATCACAAGTGTGTGTGTGTGGGTGGGTGTGTATGTGGGTGGGCGTGTGTTTGTGTGGCTTCAAGGTGATTTAAACAAGTTGATTAAGTGGGCAAATACATAGGGAATGCAATGTAACATAGATAAAAATAGTATAATGTAATTAAATGTGAATTTATCCATTTTGGATGGAGAAACGGAATGGTATAGTATTCTTTAAATGGTGACATAATAAATTTTAGAAAATTCAGAAATCAAATTCACAACAAAGTGTTGGATTCGACATGTTCAATTATAAACCCAGGATTAAATTTCAAACGTACAATATGCTCACACTCTTCATTAGTGTCCTCACAGTTACTTCACTGCCTACTTTAATATCATTAGCAAATTTATAATTGATAGATATCGTTCCTTCATCCAACTTACAGATAAAGGAACAGCAGCACAGATCATCGTTACGTATACCATTAAAAAGTGGACAGAGAAAATCACAAGGAGCACCAATCAGAGCGAGAACAGGAAAATAAAAATACTGAATAACATAAAGTGCGTATTCGATCCGTGTATTCATCCACCTGGCTGTAGCGGCAATGTGAAGCCACAGTGATAAACCCCTTTCCAATGTTGTAACATTCGAATCTATTGTTCTGAGATCCTGATCCATTGCTGTTTCATCCCAAACTATTGTTCTCAGATTCTCATCCATTGCTGAACCGTTCCAAATTATTGCTGTCAGAATTGGATCAATTGTTGTCATCTTTCAAACTACAGTTCCAATCCCTCCCATAACTCTCACTTGAGCCACCGTTTCCTGTTGCTGCTGTTACCAGTTCATAACTTATCGAGGTGACTCCCTTATTAATGAAACAATGACGCCCTCCCGTGAGGCATAATTGTCACGAATCCATGGAGAATGAAATTAATTTCTGTCACTAAACAAACAGGATACGTTAACCCGTTTTGATTTTTGGATTCTGGGGCTTCCAAAACAACAATGATCAGTTGACTGGCCCGTGACTAGTTTAACAATATTTAATATAGTTATTGATAACAAACAGTTTGGCTGCAGCAAATTATCTGCATTGCCGAGACAAATCGACAGTTGACAGCTGATCACTGATCCGAGAGGAGCACCGAGAGAGTGGCAAGGAATGCACACTTTTTTTCCTGCATTCTCCAGGCACATCATGTGTCACCATTTTGTATTTGACATCAAAACGGTATATTCCCTGAGACAGATTGGACAGCCAACCGCATTCGGGATCAGCATATTTGAATCATCGACTCCACCCACCATCAAGTGCCCCCCACCCCCCAACGTCCCCTCCCACTCCCCCCCCCCAACCCCGCCACCCACCCCCCTCCCCCCCCCAAGAAAAATTACCATTCACTTTCCCCTTGCCCTATCGTATGTCGCCACTCAGGCTAAATCTCTAAGCCTGTTTTGTCGCAAACCTCAATCCAGACATCCATTCACCAAGGTCACCTAAAAATGGGGTGTGGGGTTTCTTTTGGAGGGGGGTCCGAGTGTAAGTGAGTTGAGAGAGTGGAAGTAAGATGACAGAGTCTGAAAATGCATTGGCATTAACACAAACTAGCGGAAATGTTCGACGTGGAGGAATATGAGAGGGGCGATTAATTCTGGGGCCGAATGGCAAAACGTTGGAGCGTCAATTTGAGGTGAATTGAGACCAATTGAGACCAGGATCCTGAAGCAAGATAACTGATGAGAGTTCAAATAATTAACAAAAAAACAGAGTCAATTGCTTCGAGATACATTGAAGTGAAATTCAATGATATTCAATCCCACCAAGGCCCTATCCCTGTAACCCCATATGTTTACCCTGCTAGTCCCTCTGATATTAAGTGGCAATTGAGCATGGCCAATCATCCTAACTCGCACATCTTTGTCATGTGGGAGGAAACCGGAGCACCCGGAGGTAACCCACGCAGACATGGGGAGAATGCACAGACTCCATACAGACAGTCACCCGAAGCCGATATTGAACACGGGTCCCTGGCGCTGTGAGGCCGCAGTGTTATCCACTGTGCCACCGTGCCGCCCCTGTGAGGCTGCAAATCCCAAACTTAACCGGGTGAATGGCTTCCCAAAAGGAAAACCAAATGTGAAACTTCGATTCTGCAAGGACAGAAATAATTTTTTGCAATGTATGATCTGGCACATGTAAGGAACTTAGGGGATCGTTCCGATGAGTCCATGGCATTGTTATGAAAGAAAAAAACATGACCAGATTCTTACAAGGTAAATTTCAGGCAAAAGCGCTAAACAGAGAAATATCGAAACCAAAAGGAGGAGTTCGCCATTCGGCCCCTTGAGCCTGCTCCGCCATTCATTTCGATCATGGCTGATCATCAAATTCAATATCATGATCCCCCCCCTCCCCATCTCCCTCCTCCCTACTCCCCCCTCCCTCCTCCCCCCTCCCCACCTACCACCCCCCGCCCCATCAACATACCTTGTCCCCTTCAGCCGCAAGAGCTGCATCTCATTTCTTCCTGAAATCAGACAAAGTTTTGGTCTCAATTACAATCGGTTGTACTGAACTCCACATGCTCACCACCTTCTGGGTGAAGAAATGTCTCCTCACCTTAGCTCTGAAAGGTTTAACCCGTACCACAAACTATGACCCTAGTTCTGGACTCCCCCCGCCATTACAGAGATTCTTTCGGAATCAACCCTGTCTAACGCTATTTGAATTTTATAAATTTCTCTGAGATCCCCTCTCACTCTTTTAACTTCAAGGGAATCTAATCCTCACCGGCTTATTCTCTCGTCATATGGCACACCTGTCATAGAGCCATAGAGGTTTACAGAATCGAGACAGGCCCTTGGGCCCAAATTGTCTATGCCGCCATTTCTTAAACCCCGAAGCGAGTCCCAGTTGCCCATATTTGGCCCATATCCCTCTGTACCCATCTTAGCCATGTAACTTCCTAAACGCTTTTTAAAAGACAAAGTTGTACCTGCCTCTACTACTAACTCAGGCAGCTTATTCCAGACACTCACCACCCTCTGTGTCAAAAAAATGTCCATCCGGGCCCTTTTGCATCTCTCTCCTCTCACCTTCAACCTGTGCCCTCTAGTTTTAGACTCCCCTACCTTTGGGAAAAGATATCGACTATCCAGCTGATCGATGCCCCTCATTATGTTATAGACTTCTATTAGATCTCCTCTAAGCCTCCTACGCTCCAGAGAGAGAAGTCCCAGTCTATCCAGCCTTTTCTTATAACTGGAAACATCAAGTCCCGTCGCATCCTAGTGAGGCTTTTCTGCACTCTTTCCAGTTTAATAATATACTTTCCAGATTCGGGTGACCAGACCTGTACACAGTGTTCCAAGTGTGGTCTTACCAATGTCTTGTCCAACTTCAACAATTAGCCCCAACTCCTGTATTCAGTGTTCTGACTAATGCATACTCTGTGACTCCGCTGCCACACACACACTCACTCCCTCATTCCCACACAATGTAACACTCACACACCCACTACAGTATAAACATACACTCTCCAACCGCCCGCCCCCACCAAATACAAACTTACCCGTTCACGCACTCTCTCCCTCACTCCCACACACAGCAACACTCACACCCTCACTAGAGTATAAATTTACACTCTCCAACTCCCCCTCAAAATGCACACTCATCCGCTCACACATTCGCTCCCTCACTCCCACACACAGCAACACTCACACTCTCACTACAGTATAAATTTACACTCTCCAACTCCCCCATCAAATTCACACTCACCCGCTCACCAGCCCAGTCGCTCTCTTACCCCACACGTAATCACTCACTGTCTGACTCAGACAGATGCACACGAACAATCTAGAGACTCACTCTCTGTTCCAGTTACAGCCACACTCAAGCTTTCTCTGCAACACACTCACTCCCTCAATGCAACACAACCACAAACCGAATCTCTCATTCCCACACACAAATACAGACTAACCACCTCACTCACTTACAGAGATACACTCAAACAAGCACAGACAAAACACCAAGTCTATATCCCTCTCACACTCATGCATGCACTCCCAATTTCACATGCAAGCCAAGATTCACAAACACACACAAACACTCTCTTTGTCTTTTCCCACGCTCACAGACACACACACATTTCTCTCTTGCACACCTTTCTCTCACACGTACAATCACACTCATTTTCACATCCCCACAATCTCTCACCCACACTCGCACATGTCCTGTCTCTGGTCTTTCCGACACAACACATACACACACACGCACACACACACACACATGCACGCACACGGCAGAGTTTATTTTCTTTTGTTCAGGTGCAATATTCCGAGGCAACAGTGAATGGAGCAGTAACGCTGAACATTAAAATAACTTTTTAAATAAAGTGTTTACTTTGTTCTATGTCCATTGTCTATGTGACTGTGTATTTCACTTTCTTGCAACTAACCTATTTATTGGTTTGATACTAACACGTGGAACATGTGGTCTCTCCAAATGTGTCACCTGCTAGCTAGTGGCCATGGCAACAGCAGAACTATTTGTCATTATTTTTGACGTGAAAATGAAGCAGATTCCGCATGTTTACCTTTTACATTTTTTTATTATTTGCTGCACTCTCTCAAAGTGTGCAATATCCAATGTACAATTGTTCACACAGCCACGGACTGTTCTGTCTGGTTCACTGTGACTGTCACCTTTGATAGATTTGTGGCCAGATGTTGCGGAAAGCTGAGAAGTAAACACTGTACCGTGAAATCCGCAGCGGTGACTCTGGGAACAGTAACTGGGTTGAGCTGTTTAAAAAACATGTTCTGGTGTTTTACGTTCACAGGTTCATATGCATTTATAAAAAGACTATGGCTTTGTAGACTTACAGGCGGCTTGATAAGCTCCCCTATATGGGCATCAATCGAATTGCTGCAATATATTTTAACACCTTGTATTCCATTTATCCTGATTATAATGCTCAATACCTTCACCGTCAGAGACTCCGTGCTCAGAGCATTGAGAAGACTCACCTCGACCCAAAAATGGAGAATAGGAGGAAATCCATCATTTTACTGTTTGCTACATCAGCGAATTGTATTCTGTTATGGGCATTGTTGGTGTTTTCTTCGAGACAGACACGCATGACATTTCTCCAGATTACGGATATTGCTGTGGGCTATTTTATCATAAAATTGGGCACCATGCTTCAACTTCTTAGTTGCTGCACAAACACTTGCATCTATGCAATAACACAGACAAAGTTCAGGCAGCAGTTGAAAACTATGCTAATATATCCCGTCAGTAGAATTGTGAAATCTATCCAATGATTCAAATAGATGAATAATTGAAATTTCCCATGAAGTCAAGATCTGATTTTACTTGTAAATGGACCAATTCTTTTAAGTTGTAGACAGCGTGTGTTTGGTTCATGTCACTGTCCATGTGCACCAACTGTCCCTGAACTAATAGAACATGTGGTGCATTTTAATCTATGATAGGAAAGGTTGGGGCGGGGGGGGGGGAATGGTAGGGGAATTACAGAGTGGGGGGTGGGGGGGGGATTGGGGTGCAGAGCCTGTCATAATGGTAACAGAACTGGCTGAAGAATATCTCTATTGCAATAGAGATGGAATGCAGGCAAAATGATGGTAGCAGAGCAGGGCGGAGGATTGCCGCTAATCAAACAAAGCATGGAAGGTGCCAGCACTGTGCTGGCAGAGCATGGGTCAGAGCGCTATGTGTTTTCAGAGAGTAGGGCTGGGACCTGTCACTATGGTAACATCTTGATGAGTATCTATATTGGGGCACGTTTGGAATGATGTTAATCTGGGGATATCTCTTTAGTGCAGCGATGTGGTGTGGCAGTTTTCAGCTAGAATTGGAGGATCTGTTTATGTTAGGATGCGTTAACAATATTTCAGTGTCTATGTTAGATTTTGTGCCTATTAGATTCAGGGCCCCCATTAGTTTCAGGGTCTTTGTCAGTATAAAGGTATCTTTCAGTTGCAGCAACATTAATTGCAGTCTCACCGAAGCAACCCCATTCCAGACCCCTCCCCCTTCAATCACTGCAAATCACAAACACTTTTAGAACAGTACAATTGCATCTAATGGGAACTCTCTGTTTGGACATTGTCATGTGAGTGTACATTAAAGCAATGTAAATGCCATGCAGCTTACAGCTTGAGTGATGTCATTGGGGGGCTGCAGCTAAGCTGTCGCAGTCAGGTGATAGGGTTCTTTTCCTTTAGGCTTTCAGCTACGTTTTTTGGAAGCACTTTACCTGCAAGCTAAGAAGCAGACTGATTTTCTCGATGTTTTTTTTTTCTCTTTGTTTGGTTCTGCCTTAAAGGATCTGTGTTTTGGGAAAATAGATCCGACTACAACCTCTTCTGAGTTTCATCACAAGGAAAACGTGGCAAATAGGAACAGGAGGAGACCATTCAGCCCATCGAGCCTGCACCGACAACAGTCCCATCATATCCCGTAACACCTCACACTTACCCTGCTAATCCCCCCAAAATTAGGGTCAATTTGTCATGGCCAATTCACCTAACCCTCACATCTTTTGACTTTGGGAGGGAACCGGAGCACCCAGAGGAAAGCATGATCAGCCATGATCACAGTGGATGGCACAATGGATCACAATGGATCACAGGATTTGAAATGAGGCCGAGTCACATAGGCCTTGAATTGAGCCTTCATCACAAAGGCCTTCAATTGAGGTCTAGTAACACACAACTTGAATTGAAGCCGAGTCATACAGGCCTTAAACTGAGCCTTGTCTGCAGGTTTTGTATTGAGGTCTAGTCACACAGAACTTGAATTGAGGCCGAGTCACACTGACCTTGAATTGAGGCCTCGTCACACAGAACTTGAATTGAGGGCTTGTCACACAGGCCTTGAATTGAGTTCCAGTCACAGAGGCCTTGAATTGAGGCCTAGTCTTACAGGCTTCGAATTGAGGCCTACCTCAGGTACAAAGAACAAGTCCCTCTCCCACCGCATCCCCTCCCCCACCCCTAGTGAAACTGAACAACCCTTTCCATCCACAAATCCCACCACCCTGTCTAAAAACACATGTAGGACTCTAGGATGGAGAACACGCCTTTCCCCAGGCTCAGGAATGTGAATTTCAGCTCCCTCTCCCTCCCGAGTGCTTCGCAGTGAGAGAGGGAGACTGAGAATGTTACAAACAGAAACTCAGTAAAAGTAAATTGAAGCGCTGCCCTGAGCTCTCACACAGCACCGTGACATTACTGAGAGTAAAACACAGGCACTGTCCAACTGGCCAATTAAACCAGGTCCCAATCGCAGCCTTTTTCATTCCAAGAACCTGTGAGAACTCGATCGAACATCCTCTCTGCAGCTCTGCCTTACCCTGTTCCTCTCGATATCACACCCTCCTTTCACTCAATCTTTTATATTTAAAATGTGGACACTGTTGGAGTGTGAGGAATATGGGGCAGGGAGGAGGCACAGAGCATGAGTGAACAGCAAGATCCCACACAGACACAGAGTCTGAACATGGCCAGGTACAATGTGATATTTAAGGGAGATTGGGGTAAAGTGAGTGGGCAATGAGGGAGCCACAGCTCTCCCTCTCTCCCCCTCCCCGCCTCTTCCTTCCACCCCTCCCCAGTTTAAATAAAGGGACATCATTCCAGGTTTGGTGCTGTTTGTACATTTGATATGAACAGGGAACCTTCCACTTCCAGCACAGTCACTCCTCTCTGTTTCTCTCTCTCTAATTCCCCCTCTCTCTTACCCCCACCACTTCTGCCCCTATCCACCCCCCTCCCCTCTCTCTCTACTGCACTTGATGATCTATCTCTGTTTTCTCTCTCTCTGCCGGTTTATCTCCCCCTATCTCTGTACGTACCCATCACCCTCCTCTCTCTCTCTCGCCTGCTCTGGATAATCTCTCTCTCTCTGACGATGAATCTGGATTGAAATGCTCTCTGAAAGGTTTCTGTCTGACCATTTTAAATCATGTCACCCTGTGACCACTGTTTGTGTTGATCACTGATTCACATTGAGAAATGAGGCTGGGGGCAGTGGTGGGAGATGGAAGCAATCACAGTCAGTTGTCAGTACACTGAATTTGGGGAGCGGAACCACGGTCTCCCAGCAGCATAGGCTGCAGGGAAAATACACACAGCAAGATCCCACAAGCAAACTGCTCTGTTACCCTCCCGTTCCCCCCATCCCCCCACCCCCTCACTGTTACCCTCCAGTTCCCCCCTCCCTCACTGTTACCCTCCAGTTCCCCCCTCTCTCACTGTTACCCTCCATTTCCCATTTCTCTCACTGATAACTCACAAGCAAAGGAGAACGATGGGAGAGAGAGAGAGAGAGAGAGAGAGAGCAGGAACACCCACAATCACATCCTGAATTAAATGAATTATTTTGTTTTTAACCATCGAGGTCTCCCACTTCAGCACTGACACTGTTCGGGAATGAACCAAATACAAAAGGACATTCTGAGGGCCCTCTGAGATTAGGCCTTGAATTGAGGCCTAGTCACAGAGGCTGCATTAAACCTCGGGAAGAAGTCTCACAACACCAGGTTAAAGTCCAACAGGTTTATTTGGTAGCAAATTCCATAAGCTTTCGGAGCGCTGCCCCTGAAGGGGCATCTCCACATCATAAACCTCGGGGACAGAGAACAGTCTTCTCCCCCCCTCCCCCAGTGAACCAGAACTCTCCAGCCCCACAACTGTCCCAGACACGACTGGAAGGAGTGAGGGGGTAAAGGGAGCCAGTGATCTCCAGACCCTGCCCCTTCCACCCTCCCCCCACCATTAAAACAACAAATCACATTGGGATTTTCTCTGACATTTATACAAGATGCAACATCGAAGCAAATGGAGCAGCGGGGAAGGACTGCAGGAAAGTGCGTGGAAAAGTGACCCACAGCTTTCCTTCCCCCTCACCCTCTCTTCATCGTGCTCACTCCCCTCCTCCCTTTCTCCCTCTCTCTCCCCCCTCCCTCCTCCTCCACCTCATTGTCTCCCCTTCACTCCCTCTCTCCCCTTCAATCTCTCTCCCTTATCCTCTGTCCCCTTACCCTCTTCCACGCACCCTCTCTCCCCTTCTCACCCCCTCCCACTTCACCCTTTCTCTCTTCTCCCCCTCACTCACTCTCCCCTCACTCACTCTCCCCTCACTCACTCTTCACTTACTTCCCCCTCACTCACTCTCCCCTCTCTCTCCCCGTCACTCTTTCCCTGACAATCTCTCCCCTCACTCCCCCTCACTCATCTTCACCGGCTCCCCCCTCACTCTCTCCCCCTTCACTCTCTCCCCCCTCACTTTCTCTCCCCTTCACTCTCTCCCACCTCATGCTCTCTCCCCCTCACTCACTCTCCTCTCTTCCTCTCACTCTCTCCCCCTTACTCGCTCTTCACCTATTCTCCCCCTCGTACTCTCTCACCCTTCACCCTCCCTAACCTCACTCTCTCCCCTCAGACTCACTCCCCCTCACACTATCTCTCCTTCACAATATCATCCGTTCAATCTCAACTCCTTATTCTATCTCCCCCATCACCTCACACTCTCCACTTCACCATTCCACTCACTCTATCCCCCTCAATCACTTCCCCACTCTTCCCCTTTCACTCTCCCACTCACTCTCTCTCCCCTCAACCTCTCTCCCTCCCACTTACCCTCTCTCCTCCTCACTCCCTCCCCCTCACTTTCTTCCGCTTCATGCCCCCGCACACAGGCTCTCCCTCAGTCTCCTCCCCACTTAATTCCCCCTCACCCTCTCTCTAACCCTCACTCACTGCCCTTCATTCTCTCCCCCTCAATCCCTTCCCCTTCACTCTTCCCCCTCAGTCTCTGCACTCACACTCCCCCCTTTACTCTCCATCTTAGTCTCTCTCCCCTCACACTTTCCCCTTATTCTCTCCCCCTCACTGTCTTGCCACTCAGTCTTTCCCATCACACTATCCCGCCTCAGACACTCTCCTTTACTTTCCATCCCCTCAGCCTCTCCCACTCACTCCCCTCACTCTCTCGCCATCTCCCTCTCTCTTCTCCTCAATCTATCTCCCTGTCACTGTCTCCCCTCACCCTTTCCCCCTCACTCGCCCTCCGCTGTCCCCTCACTCACTCTGCCCATCTCTCTCCCCTCACTCCATCTCCCTTTGCTCACAACCCTCACTCACACTCTCTCCCTCACTCGCTCTTCACTTAATCTGCGCCTCTCTCTAGCTCCTCTCACTCTCTCCCTGTCAGTCCCTCTCCCCTTACTCTCTCCCCGTCACTTTCACTCCTCTGACTCTCTCTCCCTCATTCACTCCTCACATTCTCTCCCTGTTAGTCCCTCTCCCCTTACTTCCCTCACTCGAACTCCCATCGTGGTCTCCCCTCACTCTCTCCCCTCCCTATCTCCCCCCTCACTCACTCTTCACCTACTTTCCCCCTCACGACCTCTACCCTCACTCTATCTACCCTCACTTTCTCCCCCCTCACAATCACTCCCCCCTCACCCTCTCTACCGGTCAATCTCTTCCACCGCACTCTATTCCCCTAAATCTTTCCCCTCACTCTCTCACTGAACCTGCCTCACTCTGTTCATCCTCACTCTCTCTCCCCCACCCTCTCTCCCCCTCATTCTCGTCTCCCTCAGCCTCTCGTCTCCTCACTCCCTCCCCCTTTTCTCCCTCACTTTCCTCCCCCTCATTTTTTCCACACTCCCTCCCCCTCACTCTTTGCCCTATCTCCTCCTTACTTTCTTCCTCCTCACTCTCTCCCCTTCAATCTCCCCTCTTTCTCTCCCTTCAGCTTCTCTCCACATCACTTTCGTCCCCCTCATTCTCCCCCTTAATTTCTTGCCCCTCATTCTCTCAATCCCTTCTCCTTCACTCTCTCCCCCTCAGTCTCTGCCCTCAAACTCTTCCCATTAGTGTCTCTCCCTTAGTCTCTCTCTCTCCCCCCATTATCTCCCCCTCACTTTCTCCCCGTCACTTTCTTCGCCTTCACTCACTCCCCCGATTCTCTCCCCCTCACCGTCTTTCCCCTCAGTCAGCTATCACACTATCCCACCTCACTCTCTTTTACTATCCCCTCAGCCTCTCTCCTGCTCACGCTGTCTCCCTTCACTGTTCCCCTCACTTACTCTCCTCACTCTCTCCCCCTTCCTCTCAATCTCACTCCCTCAATCTCTCTCGTCACTCTCTCGCTTCCCCTCACTCTCTCTCTGCCCGTCACTCTCTCTCCTCTTATTCTCCCCCCTCACTCTATCTCCTGTCACCCTCTCTCCGTCAGACTCTCTCCCCTTACACTCTCCCTGTCACTCTCCCTCCTCTGACGCTCTCTCCCTCATTCATTCCTCACCTTCTCCCCTCACTCCCCCTTCCCCCTCTCTTCAATCTATCGATTTCCCATCGCGCTGTCCCCTCACTCACTCTTCACCTACTCTAGCTCACTCTATCTGCCCTCACTTTCTCCCCCTCACAATCACGCCTCCTTACCCTCTTTACCCCTCACAATATCTCCCGTTCAATCTCTGCATCTCACTCTATTCCCCAAAATCTCTTCCCTCTCACTGCCTCCCCCTCACTCTTTCTCCCTCACCCTCTCTCCCTCTCAGTCTACCTCTCATTCTCTTCTCCCTCAGCCCCTCATCCCCCTCACTCCCTCCCCATCACTTTATTCCGAACTGTCTTCCCCCTCATTCTCTCTCCCCCTCACTCTCACTCCAGCTCACTCTCTCCCCGTCACGCTCTCACCCCTCACATCCTGTTCCCTTACTCTCTCTCCTCTCACTCTCCCCATCACTCTCTCTCCGTCTCTCTCCTCTCACTATCTCTCTCCCTCACTCGGTCTTCACCTATTCCCCTCTCACTCCCTCTCCCGTCACGCTATCTGCCATCATGCTCTGCCCTCACACTCTCCCCCCCCAGCCCCCCCCCCCTCACCCTCACTCCGGCCTCACTCGCTCTTCACCTACCCTCCCCTGCACTCTCTCCCCTGCACCCTCGCGCTGTCTCCCCCTCACTGACTTCACCCTCACCTTTTTCTCCCTCACCCTCTACCTCTCATTCTCTTCTCCCTCAGCCTCTCATCCCCTCACTTACTCCCCATCAGGTGCTCCCTCACTTTCTTCCCACTCAATCTCCCCCTCAATTTCTTCCCCGTCACTCCCTCCTCCTCAATTTCCCCCTCACTCCCTACACCTCATTCTCTTCCCCCTCACTCTCACTCCAGGTCGCTCTCGCCCCGTCACACCCTCCCCTTACTTTCTGTCCTCTCATCCTCCCCATCATTCTCTCTCCTCTCACTATCTCTCTCCCTCACTCGCTCTTCACCTATTCCCCCCTCACACTATCTCCCATCGTGCTCCCCCATTACACACTCTTCCCCCTCTCTCCTCCCTCACTCGCTCTTCACCTACCCTCCCCCTCGCTCTCTCTCTCTCTCATTCAGTGCATTTAAGACAGAGGTAGTCACTTTCTTGATTGGTCAGGGGATCAAATGTTATGGGGGAAAGGCGGGAGAATGGGTTTGGAAACTTATCAGCTGTGATTAAATGGTGGAGTAGACTCGATGAGCAGAATAGCTGAATTCTGCTCCTGTATCTTATGGTCCTTTCAGTTTTACGCTCACTGTTAGCTACAATCTTTGCACTAGTCCCCCGCTCTTTATTAGCTTGTGTACGTATTAGTTTCAGCATTCCAATGATTCACAATTAGCATTTAACTAAATAACCAGTATGTATTTAATTGTAAATAACTACAGTTATACAGATGATAAAATTAGGAATATCCATTACAATTACAGAGCAGCAACATTTGTCATGGTAAAATAAACAGTTTGAAAAATAATGGTAATATCTGACATCATGCATCTGTCCTGAGATCTTTGGGATAATCCAAAATAAATCATACATTCAGAAATTAAATAAAGCTGAGGTGAGTGTGCGGGGACAGAGTGAAATTGTGAATTCTATCTTTCTATGCTCTCGCTCTGCATCTGCTCAGTGAGATATAAGGAATAAGGAAAGAGCAAACTGCATTTCCGAGGCTCCGATCCTGTGCAATGCTGCGCCAGTGTTGCTGTGTTGCTTTCATTCTAGGGATGTCGGTTTCAGAGGAAATGTTATCACTGTCGTCCAACTTCAATTTCATTTGGTGATGGGGTGCTGAGAATTCATTAACCGCTGTAATGCATGGGTTTGTGATGTGTTTCTGTGGGTGTATGGCTGCGTGTTGTGTGTATTTAACAGAGATTCTGTGTTTTTCTCTCTAAGTCTCTCTGTGTGTCAGTATGTGGATTTGTATGTGAGTGTTCGAGAGGGTGTGTTTTTCTGTCCCTGTGAGCATATGTATAAGTTTGTCAGTGTGTGAATGAGTGTGTGGGTGTCAGTGTGTGCATCTGGAGGGATGTGTGTAGGATGTGCAGATGTGTGCATGTGAATGTCCGTGTGAGACAGTTTCCATGATTGTGTCTCTGTGCGAGTGTCTGTGTGAGATTATGCTTGTGATTGTGTGTTTTTACGTGGGGATGTCAGTGCCTGTGAGAGATTGAGATTATAAAACAGAAACGCATTCCATCTTTGGAACGGAATCACGTCAATCAACCTATGCATTTGAGATGTGAACAGTTCCAGAAATAATTCAAGCAACATTTACCGTGTGAATGTGTTGTGGGTTAAGGAATGGTCACCCTACTTCAACACTGAAACTGTCCCAGATAAATATGTGGGAACTTTTGTTGAGGTTGATAATTGGCAGGGTAAACGGGAGGGGGGCGAGAGTGGAATGAGAGCATTTGGATTCCAACTGAGCTGCTCTCTGTCTCACCGAAACCTGTGAAATTGGAAAGCAAGAGTTGCAAAAGGGGAATAGTTTGTTTGGAAATTATTTTCTTTTCGAACACGGCAAAATGTGATTCAAGGTTGTAATTGTGTCTGAAAATGTTTGTATTTCCAATTTTCAAAGTATCAGTCTGTGAGATTGAGAGAATTATCTTGGAAACATTAAAAAAAAACTGATCCACTGTGTAAGATTAAAACTGACAATGTCTGACACAGGAATTACAGAGTGCAGCAGAGTTTACCCACTCCCATTCTGAATGGAATTAGTGTCTGATAACTGCACCAAATGTACACATTACAGTCTGAGATCATCCCCAACTACAACCTCCAGACAATATCTCCCATAGGGAATAAGGGAATAGAGTCCATGTACAGTGACTGGTGATAAAAGGGTTAATTCACCAGCCGGGGTTCCTGCTGCAAACTTCAATCCCTGTCAATATTGTTCAATATTCACGCTGCAGAAAGCGGGTCCCAGATGCAGACATGGGACTTACTGAACTTGTCTGAGGCTCACGAAGAACAGCCCCTGCAGTAGCTGGGAGCCACCAGCAGATGGTGGCATTGTATCACTTTAATAACCAGATAGTGAAAGAGGTTTTGAGGAGAGGCTGGTGGAGCCTTTAATTCATTCACAGAGACAGAGAGGAAACTCTGACAAGATTGACCAATCTGCCCCTGCTGGGTACTGTCAGAATCACACACACACTGTTGTCTCTCTGGAGAATGATCTCTGCTGCTCCCTTGTGAAAGGAGGTTGAAGACTCTGTTGCTGAGACCACTGACAACACATTGCTGCTTAAACAATGGTTTGCAGCAATCTTTCCTTCAATGTGGAGACTAAAACTACAACAGTTTTCTAGCTGGGAAACGAGGTAAGCAGGGAAGTCACTGCCAGACTGGGGGGGCTGATGGAATAGGGAGGGAGAGGGGCAGGAATGAAGGGTTTGGAAGGAGCTGTCGAAGAACTCCACAATTCAGGAATTCACTGTAACCGGTGGAGCAGCAATGTTTATAGATTGAAATGTCCACACTGTCACTCTCAGTCCCCGTCTGGATCCCTGCAGCGACTCCACCTGTCTCTTCCCATTTGGACTGAACTGATTGCCAAACAGCCTGAAACAGATTAAAGATGAAACAGGAAATAAACAGAATGAACAACAGAGTAAATAACAGGAGACTGGAGTTAATGGGACAAATCTTCTGGTCTCTGGATTGCCAGAGACCAGCCACAGATCCGAAGATGAGCATCGGGACCCTGTGGATGTGCTGATGCACTGATCTACCTGGGAATTGTCCCAGGGGTATTAACTACTATTGGGGAACTCCCCTGCTGCAGTTAGAGTCAGATACTTGGGACAGATCCACAAAGTTTACCTGGATAGTTACTCAGGTAATGGTAGGCAGCTCACCACCTGGGCTAATACCTGAATAGCACAACCGAGTCCCCAATCACTTCCCACTGATCCCCATACTCCACCTCCCACAGTCTGACTGGACCCAATCATAGAGTCACAGAGGTTTACAGCATGGAAACAGGCCCTTTGGCCCAACTTGTCCATGCCACCCTTTTTTTAAAAAACCCTGAAACTAATCCCAATTACCCGCATTTGGCCCATATCCCTCTATAACCATAGTACCCATGTAACTATCTAAATGCTTTTTGAAAGATAAAATTGTACCCGCCTCTGCTCCTGCCTCTGGCAGCTTGTTCCAGACACTCACTACCCTGTGTGTGAAAGAATTACCCCTCTGGACACTTTTGTATCTCTCCCCTCTCATCTTAAAAATTTGCCCTCTAGTTTTAGACTCCCCTATCTTTGGGAAAAGATATCAACCAACTAGCTGATCTAAGCCCCTCATTATTTTATAGACCTCAAAAGGTCACCCCTCAGCCTCCTACGCTCCAAGGAAAAAAGTCCCAGTCTACTCAGCCTCTCCTTGTAACTCAACCCATCAAGTGCCAATAGCATCCTAGTAAATCTTTTCTGCACTCTTTCTAGTTTAATAATATCCTTTCTATAATAGGGTGACCAGAATTGCACACACAGTATTCCAAGTGTACCATTTTGTATCTCTCCCCTCTCATTTCATACATTAACAGTCACAGTCAGAGCATCTAATCAGTGTCCATGGACACATCAACTGCACTGCCCTCATCTACCTTCTTGCTTACCCCTTCAAAAAACTCAATCAGATTTGTGAACATGATTTTCCACTCACAAAGCCATGCTGACCTTCCCGAATCAGTTCTTGCATCTCTAAATGCCTGTAGATCCTGTCCCACAAAATGCCTTCCAACAATTTACCCATCAGAGATGTGATGCTCACTGGCCTGTAGTTTCCAGGCTTTTCCCTGCAGCCCTTTTTAAACAAAGGCACAACATTTGCCATTCTCCAATCTTCAGGCAGCTCACCCGTGACTATCGATGATTTAAATATCTCGTCTAGGGGACCTGCAATTTCCTCCCTAGCCTTCACACCGTCCTGGGATATACCTAATCAGGTCCCACAGATTTATCGACGTTGATGCGCTTTGAAACTTCCAGCACCTCCTTCTCTGTAATATGTATACTCCTCAAGACATCAATATTTATTTCCCCAAGTTCCCTAACATCCATGCTTTTCTGAACAGTAAAAAAACAGTCTGATGGAGCTCCCTGGGGTAATTGTTCTGAAAATAGGGTGTGTGCTCTCTCTTCCCCAACTCTGCTCTGCTGGAGCTCCCCGGGGTCACTGTGCTGTAAATAAGGTGTGTGCTCTCTCTTCCCCAACTCTGCTCTGATGGATCACCTTGGAGTCACTGTGCTGTAAATAGGGCCTGTGCTCGCTCTTCCTCGACTCGAGTCTGCTCTGATGGAGCTCCCAGGGTCGCAGTGCTGAAGATTCTGGGAGAAATATGCAGCAGTTTCAGGTTGGGGGAATTTTCACACATACCGACCACACATACCGACAATCTGCTTACCATTGCTGCTGCTTGGAAGATTCAGGCCCATTTATACTTGAAATCTATTTGAATTTTAATTGTTACACTAAAACTTAACACTCACGAGATCCATTTCAGACTCCTGCAGGTCACTATGAGGCGGCAGAGAGCAGGGACAGATTGATCTGTGAAGGAGTTTGATCCCAGGTCCAGAAACCTCAGTGACTGGTTTGTACTGAGAGCGGAGGCGAGATCCTCAGCACAAGAATCTGTGAGAGCGTTCGTATACAGACTGGAGACCAGAGAGAGGAATAACAGGAATCAGGCTCAATCCCCAGTGTTTTAAATAATACTGTTAATAACAATAATAATGTATTGTATCAGACATTCCAAAAACACAACTTGCATTTCTGTAGAATGAGGAAATACTCAATGCTGAAAATGAAATATAAATAAACTGGAAATGCTCAGCAGGTTCGCGAAATACATGTGAAGAGAGAAACAGGGGTAAGGTTTGAGCTTCCATTGGGACTGAGAACGGGCAGTGAATTGACAGGTTTGAAGTGACAGCGGTGGGTGGCTGGGGAAGAAACAAAGAAAGGACAAACTGGAATTACAGGAATGATTAAATGATAAAAGTGATGATGGGACAGGACCATAATCACAGGATCCCCATGTCCTTACTCGGAGTGGCACGGGAGGGACATGGGATGGTCAGTGGTTTGGGAATAACATAGAAACATAGAAACCCTACAGTGCAGAAGGAGGCCATTCGGCCCATCGAGTCTGCACCGACCACAATCCCACCCAGGCCCTACCCCCACATATTTTACCCGCTAATCCCTCTAACCTACACATCCCAGGACTCTAAGGGACAATTTTTACCCTGGCCAATCAACCTAACCCGCACATCTTTGGACTGTGGGAGGAAACCGGAGCACCCGGAGGAAACCCACGCAGACACGAGGAGAATGTGCAAACTCCACACAGACAGTGACCCGAGCCGGGAATCGAACCCGGGACCCTGGAGCTGTGAAGCAGCAGTGCTAACCACTGTGCTACCGTGCCGCCCTAACCACTGTGTTACCGTGCCGCCTGGGAATGCCGCCCGGGAATGCAGTTTGTGGCGAGGTTGAAGATAATGGCTGTGATTTTAGCAGAAGCTCTGAAGTCCCAGCATGGGGATTGGAAATGGGTGGTGTGTCCGTGTGTGCAGGTTAGGCAGAGTTATGAAGGTGATATTGTCAGAGGCGGACAATTAACGGTTGGCAGGCAGGGGGAGCTGCCCACTGAGGCAGCCTGGGCAGGGGGCAGTCCCGGTTCAGGCAATGGGCTGCTCAGGCTCAGAGGGAGGTCCTGTTCCCTCAAGAGGGGAGGAGATTATCCCATCGGTACAAGCCAGTCTGGATGGAGATTGCTGGGAGATGAGCAGGTTTCAGACACGTGGTTACAGAGTGGAAAAGGATCAATGTCCTGATGTATTCTGCCACCGTGAGTGCAGCACAGCCTGATATGTGAAGAAGGATGAGAGGGAAATTGTGGAAAGAACATCTCCACCCAGACACTGGCAATGCAAAGGACTTGCAGAATCTCACTGGCTGTCTTGTCTGGAGACAATACACATCTCTGTAACCTGTGCTTAATGCTGCCTTCTCTCACATTATCTGTCTCTTGAAGACCTGGTTGGCTGTAGGGATTCGCATTCTAATCAGAATTCTGTAACTTGATTTTGTGTCTCTGTGTCCTGTTTGAGAGCAGATTTCCACTCCATCTGACGAAGGAGCAGCGCTCCGAAAGCTAATGGTATTTGCTACCAAATAAACCTGTTGGACTTTAACCTGGTGTTGTTGAAACTCTTACAATGCAAAGGCAGCAGCATTGACTGTCAGAGACATGTCCGTTAGGCTGGCACCAGCATAGCTAGAGCAGGGTTGACCAACATATTCACTGGGCAAACACTCGTCAATGTTTTTCTCACTCAAGTGGCCGATGAGTAAATTTCAGAATGATAAAGTTTTGCACAGCAGAAATTTCAATTAAAAACTAAACTGAGATATGAAAAGAAGCAACTTGCTGAGCACAATAATGAGTAATAAATAAAGATGATTATTAGAGTTTAATCCTCATCAATCACAAATTGGTTCTCTCCCACATTTGCTGCAGATCGGCTCAAAAACCGATCAGCAGCAAACATGGGAAAGAAACGGGATGTGATTGGAGGAGCAGCTCCATGCAGATTCTTCCATTCAAACTGAAATGTGTGACTGAGCTTCTGGAAACTCGCTCCGGGGGCGGCATTGAGGGGCTTCGAGGGTCACATTCGCCCCTTGGTCCACACGTTGGACAACCCTGGGCTACTGCATGTGTCTAATGAGTGAGTAACAATTTATGTGTTTGGAAAGAGAGCAAACATCATCAGGGAATGAGTGAAGAAGAGTGGAAACATCCAGGTCTTGCCATCCTTGCACCAATGGAAGATGAAGTGCTGGATCAGGAAGGCCTGGGGGCAGAGTGGGTAATTACTGCTGGTGAGATGGGTTGAGTGGGTGGCCTAATGAATGGGCACAGGGGAGCCTCTGGTGAGGACAAAACATAGAGCTTGTTTATCCATCACTGGTCACAGAGAGCAGTCTGAAGGACGTATTGGGATAAGAACAAAATACCTAGGAGCAGCAGAAGGCCATTCAGCCCCTCGAGCATACTCCATCACAGCTGATCTAATTATAGTCTCAACTATTTTCCCCGTAACCCTTGATTCGCTTCTCAATCAAAAGCATCCTTAACTCAGTCTTGAATATATTCAATGATTCTGCCGCCACGAGTCTCCAGGGAAGAGAATTCCACTGACCAGCCACCATCTAAAAAATAAATTTTTCCTCATCTCAGTCTTAAGGGACTGACAATTACATTTTAAAATCTGTTCCCTTGTTCTGGTCTCTCTTACAAGAAGAAACAGCCTTTCAGCAACCACCCTGTCTCATCCCCTCAATGCGATCACCTTTTAATCTTCTGCACTTTCATAGATATTGCTCCAATCTGCTCAAATTTTCCTCGTAAAATAAACCTCTCCATCCCAGGAATCAGCCGAGTGAACTTTGTCTGAACGGTTCTAATACAATTCTATCCTTTCTTATGTAAATAGCTCAACATTATACACATTACTCCAGTTGTGATCTAATGAAGGTCGTGTAAAACTGCAGCAAAACCTTCTTACTCTTACCTTCCATTCCTATTGCAATAAGAACGTTAAGAAACAGTAGCAGGAGTCATCCATTCTGTCCTTCAAATCCACTCCATCATACAATGTGACCATGGCTGATCCTCTGCTTCAACACCATTTCCAGCATTATCCCTGCATTCCTTGATTCACCAGCATTCTAATGGAAAACAAATACCCCTCATCTCAGCCTAAATAACTGCCCCTTATTCTCAGACTGTGTCCCAGATTTCAGACCCTCCAGCAAGGGGAAACATCCTTTCTACATCTGGCCTATTGAACCCCGTAAAATAGTGTAGGTTTGAATAAGTTCAGCTATTATTCTTCTAAAGACCTGAGAATAAAGTATTTTTGTTCCTCATCGGACAACCCATCTGTCCCTGGACCTATTTTAGTGAACCTTCTTTACATGCCACGTACATCTTTGCTTCGGGCAGGAGACCAAAACTGTACACAATACTCCAGGTTGGTCTCAGCAAGGCTGCATATAATTGCAGGAAGACACCTTTTTCCTCAACTCAAATCCTCTTAGAATAATGTCTAACATACCATGTGTTATCTTAACTGCTCTCACGTTCGCTTTCAGTGCCTCATCAACAAAGACATCAAAATATCTTTGGAATTAACTTAATTTCTGCTTTTTCTACAAAATTAGATAACCTCACATTTTCCCGCCTTGTCGTCCAGCTGGCAATTCTTTGGCCGCTCCCTGAGCCTCTCCACATCCCCTTGAAACATCTTTGCATCCTCCTCACAATTCAGATTTTCACCTAGTTTTCCATTATTCGCAAATTTGGAAATAACCTCCCCTCCCTATTCATCTTTCAGTCATTCTTTACTCTTTTTGATATTCTGCCAAATCTTCTGATCTGTCACTCAAATATGTTTTATCTTTAACTTTGATACTGTGTTTATCTGTTCTAACTAACCACAGAGGGTGGGCCCTCGTGGGCCCTCCCTGGGAATTTTTCATTCTTGTTTGAATATATCTAGTCTGTGGATTGTGAAATATTAAGCTTATTTCAGTTTAGAATATTAGACTCAGATCCTCCCTCAAAATGAATGCTAAATTCCATCACATTATGATGGCTGTTATCTCAGGGTGCCTCCACTATCAGGTCATTAATTAATCCTTATTTGTATACTTTCCCAGGTCGAGTATAGTCTGCTCTCTCATAGGTGGCAAAACATGTTGTTCTAATCGACTATCCTGAAAATATTTATCAATTCCTCACCTAGGCTACCTTTGTCCTTCTGATTTTTGTCTTTATCTAGATTAAAACCCGGAATGATAATTGCCATCTCTTTCTGACGAACTCCTTTATACCTTGTTCCTCCTGTGTGGTTACTGTTTAGGGGCCTGTCAATCCCACAAGAGACTTCTTCCCTTTATCGTTTCTCATAAATTTCTTCCTAAACCATTTCTCCATCCAGGTTTCCTGAGCTTAGTCCATCCCTCTCTATTGTGTTAACACCATCATTAATTAATAGAGCTCGACCTCCTCCACCTTTTCCTCACTGCCTGTCCTTCCCAAACATCTTGTACCCTTCAATATTCCGGTCCCAATCTATATCACCCTGCAGCATAAAATGGTTCAGATTATATTCATTTATTTCCATTTTTGTATCAAAAACAATTTAAAAATAAAACAAAAAGCTAAATAACCAGGGGTGATGACCTGTCTCCAGGTGACATCACAAAGCAGCCAGCAGCCAATCACACGGCGGCCTGCAGTGGTGTCCCCAAGCGGCTGCAGTGGCCAGTTTGAATAGACGGGGAGTTTGTGTCCGCTCCCAGCTCCAGGCACTGGACCCTTCAACAATCTCAACACTATCAACAACTCAATGCAGCAAGAGATCCCTCACCCCTGTCATTACTGAGCTGAGTGATGGTGTGTTTATGAGGTTGTATCATCTAATTTGCTGTTCCAAAAGGAAGAAAAATAATTTAAAATGGATTGAACTAAATTGAAAGTTTAGTACAACCACACAAAAAGCAGCACTCGTCAGCTTCTGATGGACTCCCTCACAACGGCGCGTAGAGCTCTTGATAGTTTGCTTTCAGAACAACTCAGAGGCCATTGTGAGGAAGTCCATCAAAAGCTGCTGAGTGCTGCTTCTTGTGTCACTGTACTCAATTTTCAATATCTAATATCTGCACTATGTTATCTATGTAGATAATCATATCTATATTATCTATAGGATGATAACTGAGATCATAAACCCAGACTAAACTAGTAGAACAGGGCATTACTCTGGGGACAATCTCCACAGGCTCCTTAACATCATGACTCATGCCCAAGGTCGTGGAGTTGAGGCCATGGTCTTATCTTCCGACGCTGAAAAGGCCTTTGACCAGGAATCATGGGTGTACCTATTTCAGACTTCAGACGGCCTGGGTTTTGAACCCAACTTTGTAAGATGGGTCCAGATCCTTTATTCAAATCCACAGGCCTCTGTCAGAGGGAATGGTCATATTTCTGAAGTCTTTGGACTCAAGAGGAGGACAGGACAGGATTGTCCTCTGTCCCCCCTTCTGTTCACTATATGCATAGAATCCTGAGCACAAATGGTGACAGACAGTCAGGTGTTCTAGCTGGAGAACAACAGCACAAATTGACATATTCTGGTGACATCCTGCGATAGTTATCAGATCCTACAACTTCCATATTCTTTCTGAAATGAGAATATTATAAAGTTTGGCTATTACTCAGGTTACAAAGTTGATGTTGATAAAACTGAAGTAATGGTAATAACTTCCCTGAAATGGCTTCCCTGCTTTTGAAATCTGTACATATGAACATAAGAACATAAGAAATAGGAGCAGGAGTAGTCCATCTAGCCCCTCGAGCCTGCCCCGCCATTCAATAAGATCATGGCTGATCTGAAGTGGATCAGTTCCACTTACCCGCCTGATCGCTATAACCCCTAATTCCCTTACCGATCAGGAATCCATCTATCCGTGATTTAAACATATTCAATGAGGTAGCCTCCACCACTTCAGTGGGCAGAGAATTCCAGAGATTCACCACCCTCTGAGAGAAGAAGTTCCTCCTCAACTCTGTCCTAAACTGACCCCCCTTTATTTTGAGGCTGTGCCCTCTAGTTCTAGTTTCCTTTCTAAGTGGAAAGAATCTCTCCATCTCTAGCCTATCCAGCCCCTTCATTATCTTATAGGTCTCTATAAGATCCCCCCTCAGCCTTCTAAATTCCAACGAATACAAACCCAATCTGCTCAATCTCTCCTCATCATCAACATCCCTCATCTCTGGTATCAACCTGGTGAACCTTCTCTGCACTCCCTCCAAGGCCAATATATCCTTCCACAAATAAGGGGATCAATACTGCACACAGTATTCCAGCTGCGGCCTCACCAATGCCCTGTACAGATGCAGCAAGACATCCCTGCTTTTATATTCTATCCCCCTTGCGATATAGGCCAACATCCCATTTGTCTTCTTGATCACCTGTTGCACCTGCAGACTGGGTTTTTGCGTCTCATGCACAAGGGCCCCCAGGTCCCTCTGCACAGCAGCACAATTGATAACTTCCTCTGTAAATTTAGAAACCCTACAGTGCTGAAGGAGGCCATTCGGCCCATTGTGCCTGCACCGACAACAATCCCACCCAGGCACTATTCCTGTAACCCGACATATTTACCCTGCTAATCCCCCTGACACTAAGGGGTAATTTACCATGGCGAATCAACCTAACCTGCACATCTTTGGACTGTGGGAGGAAACCTGAGCACCCGGAGTAAACCCACTCAGACACGGGGATAATTCTCTCTGGACCCTCTCCAGTTCCGACCAGAGCTGCATACACGATCCTAACTGTGGTCTAAATAGTGTTTTATATAGCTCAAGCAGAACCTGCCCTGCTCTGGTATTCTATACGTCAGCCAGTAAAGGAAAGTATTCTGTCTGCCGGTCGAAACCACCTTATCGAGCTCTCCTGCTACCCTCAGGAATCAGTGGACACTCACTCCAAGATCCCTCTCTTCACACACAGGGAGATCATATTAGAGAAAGAGAGGAGGGATTGTTATGGGAGATTTAAAGGCCCAATGTGTCATATAGTCTCAATCTGATGTATCTCTGCCTCAGAATTATTCAATACCGGCTCGGAGTGTGTGCATCACCAGAATCAAACACACGCCGCTGTTCTTTGCATCCACTCTGTAGCTCGGCCTGGTGTCCCCTTTGCCACATCAGGGGGTGGTGTGAGTTTGGATCTCTCCATCGAACCCTGGCGCTGTGAGGCAGCAGTGATAACCATTGTGCGAACGTGCCACCCCCATCTCGAGGTCAGATCCCATTACTTTTTAGTTGGAGCATTGAGGAGTTTAAAAAAAAAACGGAATGAGTGTGTGTGAGCGTCGGTGCGCTTATGTTTCTGTATTTCTGTGTGTGTGTGTGAGAGTATTTCCAACTGTGTGCATGTGTTTGTGTGTGTTTAAGCGTGTGTGTATTTCAATGTGTTTCTGTGTGTGTCTGCATTTGTGTGTGTATTTCTGTGTGCACGTGTGTGTGAATGTGTGCCTGTGTGTGAGTGAATGTATGTGATTGTGAGTGTGTGTGTTTTTGACTGTGGGTGTCTCTGTGAATGAGTGTGTGTGTGTCCGTGAGTGTGCATCTGTGAATGTGTGTCTGTGAATGTGTGACTGCGTGTATGTGTGTCTGTGTATGTGTGTCTGTGTCTCTGTGAATGTGTGTGTGTGTGTGTGTGTGTGTATGTCTGAGTGTCTGTGTGTGTCTCTGTTGTGTGTGTGTCTACGTGTGTTTGTGTCTCTGAGTGTGTGTGCGTCTGTGAATGTGTGTCTGTGTGTCTGAGCGTGTGTCTCTGTTGTGTGTGTGTCTACGTGTGTTTGTTTCTCTGAGAGTGTCTCTGTCTGTGAATATGTGTCTGAGTGTGTGTCTGTGTTTCTGAGTGTGTGTCTCTGTGTATGTGAGTGTCTGTCTCTGTGTGTTTATGTCTCTGTGAGTGTGTGTGTGTGTCTGTGTTTCTGAGTGTGTGTCTCTGTTGTGTGTGTGTCTACGTGTGTTTGTGTCTCTGAGAGTGTGTCTATCTGTGAATGTGTGTCTGAGTGTGCGTCTGTGTGTGTCTGTGTTTCTGAGTGTGTGTCTCTGTGTATGTGAGTGTCTGTCTCTGTGTGTTTATGTCTCTGTGAGTGTGTGTCTGAGTGGTGGAGCAGGCTTGATGGGTTAAATGGCCGACAACTACACATATTTGAGATTTAAATATATTGATACAGACGCATGCTGTCACCCCCCTCCCCCCTCCCTCCCCACCCAGCCACAGAAAGGTATCTGCAGTTTTGTCATATTTTTTGAAGCATTTAATGTGACAGAATGCGAAACATCCTGGCCAATGACACAAACAATTATCCATCATTGTCAGCAGCATCGCTGGAAACATCAAATTGCAAATTTATTCATATTTTGTAAATGGACAAAACTGAGAGGTTTCAGTTCAGGGAAATGTAAACTGACACAACTTAGATTGAAAAGGGATGGAACAATGTACTTTAATAAATGATGAAATGTGGAATCTCAAAATGTTCCGATATTTCACAGCTGGATTCACACAATACACAGAGCAATGTCTCTGATACTCTGGAATTGCTGCAAATGTGGTTAATCTCAGTACGGAGGCTGCTTTCATGGTTCAATGTTAATCTGATCACTCTCATCAAAACAGGGTCACCATTTCTGTCTAATGTGAGGGATTCGGAAATTAATATAGTTCAGTTTCAATGTTTAAAACAACCAGTCACTTTTCCATGGCTGTTTTGGGAGTGTCAGTGGAATGTAGTTCACAGTAAAGTGTGAACAATTGTATTGGGGAATAATTGGAAGTAGTTTCCATTGAGCGCTTCCTGCATTCTGGAAATGTGTGTGATCTATTCAGAGATTGGAAATGATGGATGAATAAAGATACAGTTCTTTGTTACTGACATTAGATTGTGACCCTTGAAGTTTCACAAGTTACATGTGCTGAGAGAAAGGAATGATGAAACAATGTCTATAATTCAAATTCTTCAGACAAGTGAAAAAGCGACAGAAGGACTGAATCCACAAACACTGACACAGACAGTATTCGAAGCTTCAACTTCATGTTTGAATGTGATGGGCTGATTGAAATAGTAAGAAGTCTCACAACACCAGGTTAAAGTCCAAAAGGTTTATTTGGTAGCAAATGCCATAAGCTTTCGGAGCAGAGCTCCTTCGTCAGATGGAGTGGATATCTGTTCTCAAACAGGGCACAGACACAGAAATCAAATTACAGAATACTGATTAGAATGCAAATCTCTACAGCCAGCCAGGTCTTAAATGTACAGACAATGTGGGTGGAGGGAGCATTCAACACAGGTTGAAGAGATGTGTATTGTCTCCAGACAGAACAGCTTGTGAAATTCTGCAAGTCCAGGAGGCAAGCTGTGGGGGTTACTGATAATGTGACATAAATCCAACATCCCGGTTTAGGCCATCCTCATGTGTGCGGAACTTGGCTATCAGTTTCTGCTCAGCGACTCTGCGCTGTCGTGTGTCGTGAAGGCCGCCTTGGAGAACGCTTACCTGAAGATCCAAGGCTGAATGCCCGTGACTGCTGAAGTGCTCCCCCACAGGAAGAGAACAGTCTTGCCTGGTGATTGTCGAGCGGTGTTCATTCATCCATTGTCGTAGCGTCTGCATGGTTTCCCCAATGTACCATGCCTCGGGACATCCTTTCTTGCAGCGTATCAGGTAGACAACGTTGGCCGAGTTGCAAAAGTTTGTACCGTGTACCTGGTAGATGGTGTTCTCCCGTGAGATGATGGCATCCGTGTCGATGATCCGGCACGTCTTGCAGAGGTTGCTGTGGCAGGGTTGAGTGGTGCCGTGGTCACTGTTCTCCTGAAGGCTGGGTAGTTTGCTGCGGACAATGGTCTGTTTGAGGTTGCGTGGTTGTCCACGACACGACACCACACAACCCTGCCACAGCAACCTCTGCAAGACGTGCCGGATCATCGACACGGCCTTAATGTTACATTACCTTCGAAGCACTGATTGTTCAGAATAAGAGATCTGTCAGTAGTATAGAATAAGCTTTCCGTTTCCATTCTCTACTTTATTTTTCTCATCGTTTCACCTCCAGCTTTAATATGCAAAATCGTTCCGTGTCATATTACATTATATTGTTCAGAATAAGATGCATTGGAACAACTGAAAATTGGTGCGTTTTTAAATTCCTCTCCATTGTTCACAATAAAGCAACCAGCCATACGAACGAAGAACATCTTCGGTACTTTTTTCTCCATAACAACGTGTATGAGAACATGTGCGCCTTCCATTGCAGTTTATTGTTCACAATTACACGACCATCTGGAGCACAGTTGGATATGTATTTATGCATCCATCTACATTATTGTCCACAATTGCATTCTTAGCTGCATTTGAGAAGGGCCTGCAGGTGTTATATTCAGAAGATTTTTTTCACAATATAAAATTCCTTTGTCCTTTGGAAGAAGATCTCTGTGTTCCATGTTTAGATGTTATCCATAATAACGCATACAATTCTACTGCAGAGGAACATTTCTGTTTTCTATGCAAATCATTTTTTTCATAGTGACACATCAAAATCTACTGCAGGAGTACATGGATGATACATTTCAATCTATTGTTCATAGCAATGCATTCAAGTCTATTGTGAAGGAAGATATCTGCCAAATCTGTCTTATGTTTCAGAATTTGTGTTAGCCAAGGCCCCACATGACAGTCTAGTGCAAGAAATCTCATGGACTGGCGAGATGGATACAGAACTGGCTTAGACATAGAAGACAGAGAGTAGTGGTGGAAGGGTTTTTATTCAAAATGGAGATCTGCAGCTAGTTGTGTTCCGCAAGTTTCAGTGCGAGGACCTCTGTTGTTTTCAAAATATATAAAGGATCTGGAGTAAAATGTGGGTGGTCTGGTCAGTAGGTTTGCGCCGGGAATTGTCAGAGATGCAACAGCATATAGATAGATTGGAGACATGGGCACGGAAATAGCAGACGGAGTGTGATCTGGTGACAGGATTTTTGGGGTAAGATTTAATTTAAAGTACTTTTTGGCGGGTGTTATTTATTTATTTAATTATTTTTAAATTTTGGCGCGAAACCGGCAGTGGCCGCGGGGTTTACTGGGAGGGTCAAAAGTTGTATAAAAGTCAGTTAGTTGGGGGGATAGTCCTCTTTGTTGTTTTAGAGAAATGATGTGGAGATGCCGGCGTTGGACTGGGGTAAACACAGTAAGAAGTTTAACAACACCAGGTTAAAGTCCAACAGGTTTATTTGGTAGCAAAAGCCACACAAGCTTTCGAGGCTCTGAGCCCCTTCTTCAGGTGAGTGGGAATTCTGTTCACAAACAGAACTTATAAGACACAGACTCAATTTACATGAATAATGGTTGGAATGCGAATACTTACAACTAATCCAGTCTTTAAGAAACAAAACAATGGGAGTGGGGAGAGCATCAAGACAGGCTAAAAAGATGTGTATTGTCTCCAGACAAGACAGCCAGTGAAACTCTGCAGGTCCACGCAACTGTGGGAGTTACAAATAGTGTGACATAAATTCTGATTCTAGGATCGCATGATAAAGACTCAGGAGGAAAAAAGCAGAAATATTTATGTGAAATAGTGTGACATAAACCCAATATCCCGGTTGAGGCCGTCCTTGTGTGTGCGGAACCTGGCTATCAGTTTCTGCTCCGCGACTCTGCGCTGTCGTGTGTCGCGAAGGCCGCCTTGGAGAACACAATGAGACAGCCAATGAACTGGAACAGCCGACAGAGAGATCCGCAGTGCATCCGAAGAGGAAAGAGTCGAATTGGACTCCTCCGGAAGGCCGCTGCCCTCGACTTGACATGTATGCCCAAGCCGTCAGGAGGTGCGTCAACACCAAATTCATCAGCCGCACTCACAAGACAGCCCCGAACATCACCCAAGCACAACGTAACGCCATCCACGCTCTCAAGACCAACCGCAACATTGTCATCAAACCAGCAGACAAAGGAGGGGCCATCGTCATACTGAACAGAACGGATTACTGCAAAGAAGTGTACCGACAACTCAACAACGAGGAACACTACAGACAGTTACCTGCAGATCCGACCAAAGAACACACCCGTCAACTCAACACTCTGATCAAGACCTTTGATCCGGACCTTCAGAACACCCTCCGTGCTCTCATCCCACGTACTCCCCGCGTTGGAGATCTCTACTGCCTCCCGAAGATACACAAGGCAAACACACCCGGCCGTCCCATCGTATCGGGCAATGGGACCCTGTGCGAGAACCTCTCCGGCTATGTCGAGGGCATCCTGAAACCCATTGTACAAAGAACCCCCAGCTTTTGTCGCGACACGACGGACTTCCTACAGAAACTCGGCACACATGGAGCAGTTGAACCAGGAGCGCTCCTCGTCACAATGGATGTCTCAGCACTCTACACCAGCATCCCCCATGACGATGGCATTGCTGCAACGGCCTCAGTGCTCAGCGCCAACAACTGCCAGTTTCCAGATGCAATTTTACATCTCATCCGCTTCATCCTGGACCACAATATCTTCACCTTCAACAACCAGTTCTTCATCCAGAGACACGGAACAGCCATGGGGACCAAATTTGCACCTCAATATGCCAACATCTTCATGCACAGGTTCGAACAAGACTTCTTCACCGCACGGGACCTTCAACCGGTGCTATACACTAGATACATCGATGACATTTTCTTCCTTTGGACTCATGGTGAACAATCACTGAAACAACTCTATGATGACATCAACAAGTTCCATCCCACCATCAGGCTCACCATAGACTACTCTCCGGAATCGGTTGCATTCTTGGACACGCGCATCTCCATTAAGGACGGTCACCTCAGCACCTCACTGTACCGCAAGCCCACGGATAACCTCACGATGCTCCACTTCTCCAGCTTCCACCCTAAACACGTTAAAGAAGCCATCCCCTACGGACAAGCCCTCCGTATACACAGGATCTGCTCGGATGAGGAGGATCGCAACAGACACCTCCAGACGCTGAAAGATGCCCTCATAAGAACAGGATATGGCGCTAGACTCATTGATCAACAGTTCCAACGCGCCACAGCGAAAAACCGCACCGACCTCCTCAGAAGACAAACACGGGACACAGTGGACAGAGTACCCTTCGTTGTCCAGTACTTCCCCGGAGCGGAGAAGCTACGGCATCTCCTCCGGAGCCTTCAACATGTCATTGATGAAGACGAACATCTCGCCAAGGCCATCCCCACACCCCCACTTCTTGCCTTCAAACAACCGCACAACCTCAAACAGACCATTGTCCGCTGCAAACTACCCAGCCTTCAGGAGAACAGTGACCAAGACACCACACAACCCTGCCACAGCAACCTCTGCAAGACGTGCCGGATCATCGACACAGATGCCATCATCTCACGTGAGAACACCATCCACCAGGTACACGGTACATACTCTTGCAACTCGGCCAACGTTGTCTACCTGATACGCTGCAAGAAAGGATGTCCCGAGGCATGGTACATTGGGGAAACTATGCAGACGCTGCGACAACGGATGAATGAACACCGCTCGACAATCACCAGGCAAGACTGTTCTCTTCCTGTTGGGGAGCACTTCAGCGGTCACGGGCATTCGGCCTCTGATATTCGGGTAAGCGTTCTCCAAGGCGGCCTTCGCGACACACGACAGCGCAGAGTCGCGGAGCAGAAACTGATAGCCAGGTTCCGCACACACAAGGACGGCCTCAACCGGGATATTGGGTTTATGTCACACTATTTCACATAAATATTTCTGCTTTTTTCCTCCTGAGTCTTTATCATGCGATCCTAGAATCAGAATTTATGTCACACTATTTGTAACTCCCACAGTTGCGTGGACCTGCAGAGTTTCACTGGCTGTCTTGTCTGGAGACAATACACATGTTTTTAGCCTGTCTTGATGCTCTCCCCACTCCCATTGTTTTGTTTCTTAAAGACTGGATTAGTTGTAAGTATTCGCATTCCAACCATTATTCATGTAAATTGAGTCTGTGTCTTATAAGTTCTGTTTGTGAACAGAATTCCCACTCACCTGAAGAAGGGGCTCAGAGCCTCGAAAGCTTGTGTGGCTTTTGCTACCAAATAAACCTGTTGGACTTTAACCTGGTGTTGTTAAACTTCTTACTGCTTTAGAGAAAGGCAGAGGTGTGAATGGTGACAGGATTTTTGGGGTAAGATTTAAGTTAAAGTACTTTTTCGCGGGTGTTATTTATTTATTTAATTGTTTTTACATTTTGGCGCGAATCCGGCAGTGGCAGCGGGGTTTACTGGGAAGGGTCTTTTGACTTTTTTTTAGTGCACCGGAGGTTTAAAAGGCACGCCCCACTATCTAACGTGCAGCGTTGGGAGCGGGCAGCGGAGTGAGAGGGAGCTGAGTGAGAACTGAGGGGCTTTGGCTCATCGGGTTCAGGCAGAAAGGGCGAGCAGGGGTGAGTTTCTTATTTTTTTTATTTATAATTTACTTATCTCTGTGTACCTTGGAGGAAAGGGTGAAATATGAGTGTTAAGCCAGTGTGTTGATCGCAGTGCAGTATGTGGGAGGTCCTGGAGGCACCTGGCCTCCCGGACATCCACATCTGTGAGGGGTGTGTCGAGCTGCGGTTCCTGAGGGACCGTGTTAGGGAGCTGGAACTGCAGCTTGACGATCTTCGGCAGGTGAGGGAGAATGAGGAGGTGATAGACAAGAGCTATCATCAGGTGGTCACACCAAGGCCACGGGAGGAGGCCAAGTGGGTGACAGCCAGGAAGGATAAAACACGGGCGATTGAGAGCACCCCGGTGGAAGTGCCCCTACATAACAAGTACTCCTGTCTGAGTACTGTTGGGGGGGACAGCCCATCTGGGGGAAGCAGCAGTGGCCGTGTCTCCGGGGTGGAGCCCGGCCGTGTAACTCAGAGGGCAAAGGAAAGGAGGAGGAAGGCGGTATTAATCGGGGACTCGACAGTCAGGGGGACGGACAGGCGATTTTGCGGAGGCAGGCGGGAGTCTCGCATGGTGGTCTGCCTCCCTGGGGCTGGGATCCAGGATGTCGCTGGGCGAGTCCCAGAAATCCTGAGGTGGGAGGGAGAGGAGCCGGAGGTAGCGGTACATATTGGTACCGCTGATGTGGGTAAGAAGGGGGAAGGGAACATGAAAAAAGAGTATAGGGAATTCGGGAGACAGCTCAGAAGGAGGAAAGCAAAGGTAGTAATCTCGGGATTGCTGCCTGTGCCACGGGAAGGTGAGGAAAGGAATGGAGTGAGGTGGAGGATGAATGTGTCGCTGAGGGAATGGTGCACGGGGCAGGGATTCAGGTTCCTGGACCATTGGGACCTCTTTAGGGGCAGGTGTGACCTGTATACTAAAAACGGGTGGCACTTGAATCCCAGGGGGACCAATATCCTGGCAGGAAGGTTGGCTAAGGCTACTGGGGAGAGTTTAAACTAGATAGGTTGGGGGGAGGGGATCAAAGTGACGTGACTGAGAGTGAGGAAGGTAGTTCGCAAACAGAGAAGGGTTATAGGCAGTGCAAGAGGGCAGGTGGACTGGGAACAGAGAAGGGGAGAGGTCAGACCATAGGTTTGAGATGTGTCTACTCGAATGCCAGGAGTATAGTGAATAAACAACTAGCTAAAGGAGGAGAGGGCTTGGGAGATGTTAGTAGCGCTTCAACAAACCGGGTCCAGATAAAGGCTGGCATAAAGACAGTTTGCCTGAATGCACGAAGCATTCGAAACAAAGTAAATGAGTTCATGGCACAAATCCATACAAATGAATATGATCTAGTGTCCATCACAGAAACGTGGTTGCAGGGTGACCGGGACTGGGAACTGAATATACAGGGTTATCAGGCATTTAGGAAGGATAGACAGGTAGAAAAAGGAGGTGGGGTAGCTTTGTTAATAAAGGATAATATCAGGACGGTAGTGAGAGACGACATAGGCTCCAAGGAGCAAAACGTGGAATCGTTGTGGGTGGAGATAAGGAATAGTAGGGGGAGAAAGACACTGGTAGGCGTGGTCTATAGGCCCCCAAATAATAACTTAGAGGTGGGGAGGGCTATAAACGAGCAAATAATGGATGCGTGCAAAAGTGGAACGGCAATAATCATGGGGGATTTTAACCTACATATTGATTGGTCGACTCAAATTGGACGTGTAAGGGCTTGACGAAGAGTTCTTGGAATGCTGTCGGGATTGTTTCATTGAACAGTGTGTTACAGAACCTACGAGAGAGCGAGCAATCTTGGATCTGGTTCTGTGCAATGAGACAGGTAGGATTAAGAATCTTCTTGTGAAGGATCCTCTTGGGATGAGTGATCATAATATGGTGGAATTTCTGATACAGATGGAGGGTGAGAAAGTAGGGTCCCAAACCAGTGTCCTCTGCTTGAACAGAGGGGAGTACGATAGGATGAGGGTGGAATAGGCTAATCTAGACTGGGCTAGCAGACTGGGAGGTAGGACAGCTGAGGAACAGTGGAGGATTTTTAAGGAGATTTTTTTAAGTACTCAGCAAAAATATATTCCGGTGATAAAGAAGGACTGTAAGAAAAAGGATAACCGGACGTGGATAACGAAGGAAATAAAAGAGAGTATTAAAATAAAATCAAATGCGTACAGAGTGGCCAAAAATAGTGGAGAATTAGTGGATTGGGAAAGCTTTAAAGAAAAACAAAGAACGACTAAGAAAGCGATTAAGAAAGGAAAGATAGATTATGAAACTAAACTAGCTCATCAATAAAAAATGTTAGTAAAAGTTTTTACAAGTATATAAAAAGGAATAGAGTGGCGAGAGTGAATGTTGGACCCTTGGAAGATGAGAGGGGGGATTTAATAGTGGAAAACGAGGAAATGGCTGAGACTTTAAATAAGTTCTTTGTGTCGGTCTTCACGGTGGAAGACACAAATAGTTTGCCGAATATTAGAGATCGAGAGTTGGTGGGAGGGGAGGTCCTTAATACAATTACTGTTACTAAGGAGGTTGTGCTTGGTAGACTAATAGGACTGAAGGTAGACAAGTCCCCGGGCCCGGATGGAATGCATCCCAGGGTACTGAAAGAAATGGCTGAGGTAATAGCAGATGTGTTAGTAGTAATTTATCAAAATTCGCTGGACTCTGGGGTAGTGCCGGCTGACTGGAAAACAGCTACTGTTACGCCGCTGTTTAAAAAAGGAAGTAGACAAAAGGCGGGTAACTACAGGCCGGTTAGCTTAACGTCCGTAGTTGGGAAGATGCAAGAGTCCATTATTAAAGAGGAAGTAACAGAGCACCTGAATAAGAATGGTTCGATCAAGCAGACGCAGCATGGATTCATGAAGGGAAAGTCGTGTTTGACGAATCTACTGGACTTTTATGAAGATGTCACTAGTGCGGTTGACAGAGGAGAACCGGTGGATGTGGTGCTTTTAGATTTCCAGAAGGCGTTCAATAAGGTGCCTCACAAAAGGTTGCTGCAGAAGATTGGGGTACACGGAGTTAGGGGAAAGGTGTTGGCGTGGATTTGGGATTGGCTATCTAACAGGAAGCAGAGAGTTGGGATAAATGGGTGCTTTTCTGGTTGGCAGTTGGTGACTAGTGGCGTGCCGCAGGGATCGGTGCTGGGGCCTCAATTGTTTACCATTTACATAGATGATCTGGAGGAGGGGACTGAATGTAGGGTATTCAAGTTTGCTGATGACACGAAGGTGAGTGGGAAAGCGAATTGCGTGGAGGACACAGAAAGTCTGCAGAGAGATATGGATAGGCTGAGCGAGTGGGCGAGGATCTGGCAGATGGAATATAACGTTAGCAAATGTGAGGTTATCCACTTTGGAAGAAATAATAGTAAATTGGAATATTATTTAAATGGAGAAAAATTACATCGTGCGACTGTGCAGAGGGACCTGGGGGTCCTTGTGCACGAATCGCAAAAACCCAGTCTGCAGGTGCAGCAGGTGATCAAGAAGGCGAATGGACTGTTGGCCTTTATCGCGAGGGGGATAGACTATAAAAGCAGGGAGGTCTTGCTGCAACTGTACAAGGCACTGGTGAGGCCGCAACTGGAGTACTGTGTGCAGTTTTGGTCCCCTTATTTGCGAAACGATATATTGGCCTTGGAGGGAGTGCAGAGAAGGTTCACCAGGTTGATACCGGAGATGAGGGGTGCAGCTTATGAGGAGAGATTAAACAGATTGGGTCTGTACTCGTTGGAGTTTAGAAGGATGAGGGGTGATCTTATAGAGACATATAAGATAATGAAGGGGCCGGATAGGGTAGAGGTGGAGAGATTCTTTCCACTTAGAAGGGAAACCAGAACTAGAGGGTACAGCCTCAAAATAAGGGGGGGCCGGTTCAGAACAGAGTTGAGGGGGAACTTCTTCTCTCAGTGGGTCGTGAATCTCTGGAATTCTCTGCCCATTGAAGTGGTGGAGGCTTCCTCGTTGAATATGTTTAAATCACGGGTAGATACGTTTCTGATCGATAAGGGAATTAGGGGATATGGGGAGCAGGCGGGTAAGTGGAACTGATTCGCTTCAGATCAGCCATGATCTTGTTGAATGGCGGGGCAGGCTCGAAGGGCCAGATGGCCTACTCCTGCTTCTATTTCTTATGTTCTTATGTTCTTATGATCTGGTCAAACGTGATGTGCTGCATTTTGGAGGATAAAATGTCGTGTAAATTATACTGCAAATGACAGAACCATTAGGAAAACTAGCATACTGAGTGGTCTGGGAGTGCAGGTGCACTGTTCCCTAAAAGTGGCAACACAGGTGGCCAAGGTGAAATTAAAGCATATGGTATGAATGCCTTTGTCGGCCGGGACATTGAGTACATTGGCAAATCCTGATGCAGATTTAAAAACCTTCGTTAGGCCGCTTTTGGAGTATTGCATGCAGTTCTGATGGCCACTGTACAAGAAGGACGGGGAAGCTTTGGAAAGAGTGCAAATGTTGTTCAGTCGGATGTTGCGGGGTCTCAAGGGTGCTGACTATGAGGAGAGGTTGATAAAACTAGCATTGTTTTCACGGAAAAGACGGAAGCTGAGGGGAGATGTGATAAAGGTCTGCAAAATTATGAGAAATAGAGGCAGCGTCGATAGTCGATACTCATAGGCTTTTTCACCAGGGTGGAAGTGGACACCCAGTTACAAGGGTGCACAAACTTAAGATGAGAGGGGGAAAGTTTAAGGTAGCTGTGTAGTGCATGTTTTTCAGAAAGCGAGTGATGGGTGCTTAGAAAGCGCTGCCAGAGAAGGCGGTGGAAGCAGACGCATCAGCAATATCTAAAAGGCATCTGCATGGATTCATGGATAGAGATGCAATATAGCGATACGGTCCGAGTAAGGACAGAAGGTTTATTTTAGTTTAGTTAGGGCATTATGATCGGCACGGGCCAATTGGAGGGCCGAAGGGCCATTTCCTGCGCTATACCTTCCGTTCTAATTACGCATTCATTTTTTTTCTGCAAAATAAAATAAATTTGGTGCATTCCGTTATTTTGTTCATAAGTAACATCCAGTTCCAAGTAAAAAGAACAATTCTGTGTTACGATCCACTCTTTCATTCAAAACTAATTTGCACTTATTCTGTGAGTTATCATGTATCTGTTCAGCACACGTTACCATTCAAAATCATAGAAGAGGACCACGAGATGTTAGTGAAACTGAGAACTAAATGATGCATTGGGAATTTGGCAACTGGAGTGGGATTTCACTTTCCAACTTAAAGGTAAGGCAGTTTGGAAAGTCTAATACAGATAGGAAATATACAGTAAATGGCAGAACCCTTATTGGTATTGATAGGCAAAGGGATCTGAGTATACAGGTACACAGGTCACTGAAAGTGGCAATATCAGGTGGAGAAGGTAGTCAAGAAAGCATACGGGCATGCTTGCCTTCATCGGCCGGGACATTGAGTTTAAAAATTGGCAAGTCATGGTTGCAGGTTAATAAAACCTTAGTTAGGCCACACTTGGAATATACTATTCAATTCTGGTTGCCACTACCAGAAGGATGTGGAGGCTTTGGAGAGGGTACAGAAAAGATTTACCAGGATGTTGCCTGGTATGGAGGACATTAGCTATGAGGAGAGGTTGGAGAAACTTGGTTTGTTCTCAGTGGAACAACGGAGGTTGAGGGGCGGACCTGCTAGAAGTGTACAAGTTTATGACAGACATGGACAGAGTGGATAGTCAGAAGCTTTTTCCCCAGGGTGGAAGAGTCACTTACTAGGGGGCAAAGGTTTAAGGTGCGAGGGGCAAGGTTTAAAGGAGACGTACGAGGCAGATATTTTACACAGAGAGTAGTGGGTGACTGGAACTCGTTGCCGGGGGAGGTAGTGGAAGCGGATACGGTAGTGACTTTTAAGGAGCGTCTTGACAAATACATGAATAGGATGGGAATAGAGGGATATGGTCCCCGGAAGGGGAGGGAGTTTTAGTTAAGTCAGGCAGCATGGTCGGTGCTGGCTTGAGGGCCGAAGGGCCTATTTCTGTGCTGCAATTTTCTTTGTTCTTTGTTTTTTAAGTAGACGATTTAGTGAGATATGTGACTGAATTACAAATCATTTCCAATCGCTGGATTGCGCTTCTCATGGGACCTGAATTAGTTTACAGCTATGATGTGGAGATGCCGGCGTTGGACTGGGGTAAACACAGTAAGAAGTTTAACAACACCAGGTTAAAGTCCAACAGGTTTATTTGGTAGTAAAAGCCACACAAGCTTTCGGAGCTCCAAGCCCCTTCTTCAGGTGAGTGGAAATTCTGTTCACAAAGGCTCTGTTTGTGAACAGAATTTCCACTCACCTGAAGAAGGGGCTTGGAGCTCCGAAAGCTTGTGTGGCTTTTACTACCAAATAAACCTGTTGGACTTTAACCTGGTGTTGTTAAACTTCTTACTTAGTTTACAGCAGCAGGAGATTGAACGAGAGAATCACACTTCAAACATTCATTCAATATAGAGAGATTTCATAGTTGTTAACCGGTAAGAGGTGCAGAACCTGTAAGGGAGAGCTCAGCCTGAGTGAGATTGGGACCAGGCAAACACATTTGTGAATTTGGTTCAAGGTAGCAACTTGGTGATTAGGGGAGAGAAGTGTTATTTACATGTTTGTTTTCGGGCGTTATATGCCATCGGCGAAAGTTCTTATCCCCTGTGACTTATTGGTGACCATTTCAGCTGACATGAGGCAGCAATAGAAAACGAAGAACAATTAAGTCGTCACACGAAACTTACGAGCAGATTAAATACTCGGTGTTATTGTTTTGAAGAACAACTTCAGGAAAAGGCAACATTTGAGCCTATGTAGTCAGTTAATAAAATTAATCCCAAGTCTTAAAATGCAAGGTAAGAGAAGTAAGTAGGAAGATGGCAGTGCAGCTCAGTGGAATGTGTGTCCAGTAATATATGCACAGTCATGGACTTTACATTATCGTTGGTGACCATATGTGCTGAAGGTGCTGACCACTGCAGCAATCTGAAATCCGGGTGTGACAAATTGAGAGGCAGGTGAAGACAACGTGGCTGAGATCAATGTGGATTGTAAATTCAGAGAGGTGGTAACACCTTAAATTAAATGCATCGACGAAGGGGGAACTGGTCAATACTCAGCTTCAAATGAATGCAAGCAGATAGTGCGTGGGTCACAATGTTCCTGCTCAGCAATTTATATGTAATTTTAGATGCTGTTTCCTCTTGGCAGTGAATTTAGAGCAAGGCCTGTGAAACGACAGGAGAGGAAGGAAGGGTCGAAGAATTGAAGATGAATAGTGATATTGAAGTGATTGTTTCGTGATATAAAGGCTTACGTTGTTGGAAAGAAATCATAGAAACCCTACAGTACAGAAAGAGGCCATTCGGCCCATCGAGTCTGCACCGACCACAATCTCACCCAGGCCCCACCCACTAATCCCTCTAATCTACGCATCCCAGGACACTAAGGGGCAATTTTTAGCATGGCCAATCAACCGAACCAGCACATCTTTGGACTGTGGGAGGAAACCGGAGCACCCAGAGGAAACCCACGCAGGCACGAGGAGAATGTGCAAACTCCACGCAGACAGCAAAGCTCCACACAGAAAGCTTGATTCTTGCATTTTGTATTGCCTCCATGGTGTTAAGATCAAATATGTCACAGAGCAGATGTAGGGCATTCTTCTGGGAAGGCGGGAGGAGTGGATAAACAGCTGAAATCTGCGGAATATATTGATACTAATGACTCAGAAGGATAGGCCCCCTCTTTTACAATTGCGGGAGCTATGAAGAACATGAGCAAGCAGAACAAGTGTCACGTGCAAGCCAATAAAGAGTAGGACAATAAGACAGAAGGATTCTTGGCTGGAAGAATGGTGCAGGAAGGAGGCCTTGAGACTAATTGGACGCTGGGCCTTTCTTTGGTGTAAGCACCATTCTGACATATGGAGCGTCGCACCAAAATAGACAGGGCACTGTGTTTCTGCTGTTGCGAGGGCTTTAAAATAACTCGATCAGGGTGGGATCTGTGAGGAAATATTAAACAGCATCAATATGATAGAGAAATGACACCAATCGGTAATAAGAACGAGTATACAGTCGAGCAAGTTAAAAAGGTGCAATTGGAGGAAAGGAGAATGTACTGAGGTCAAGCCAGGATTAATCTGCATGTATGTGATTGCATTGAATTTGACACATGTAATTAGTGCATTCCAGATGCTGATTGTCTCGAACAAATGTGATGTTGGAGCGATAACAGAGTTGTTGCTCAAGGAAGGTCAGGGCTGGGCGTTAAATATTCTTGGCTCCAAGTCATTCCGTTTATGTTGGAAATGTTGGAATAGGAGGAAAGGAGAAAATAGCACGACATTGATTAAAGAGAGCATTGCAATGCTGGTTGAAGACTACGTCCCATGGGGATCAATAACATAATCAATTTTGCTCGTGCTATGGAACAAAAGAATTGCAAATAAGTTGTTAAATATCTTCGAGAGACCACCAGCTCGTGAGAGTGATGCAGATAAATAAATCTGCAGGAAAATTACACAAAGATAAAAACATTGTACATGCGTCATACTGCGTGACTTTCATAGCATAACTGTAGGCGGTGTCATTGGTAGTTTAAAGGGTGTATAAGGACAAACAGTGCAAGGTCGGATGAGATGGGTCATGCAGGTTAATGGATAAACATTAAGGAAAAATTATCATTGTATTGTAACATCCGAGATGAATACATAAACGAAAAATAGTTGTTCTGGTTAATCTAACAAGTATATATTTTTTAAAAGTGTGCTCAAATTTTATTGATGCAGCATCGCACCTGTCGCAATAGCTGGTGTAATGCTGTTCTTGTGGTGTACAATGGTCTTTCAAAACGGATTATACAGAGTGCTAAGCACAGACCCGTGTGGCAAGGGATAAAAGGGTCAGCCGAATCGTTGATACACAATGGGCAAAATCACAGCCAACTAAGGGTAATCGTCAAAGAATAGTTTTAAGGGTGGAGAAAGGTTTGCATTTGAATTCCCCAGAGATCGATATTGCGACCACTGAGTTTGATGTTGTGTACTGACTACGATATTGGTGTACAGTAGTAAATTTTATATTTGTTTCTACTTTGACACAGGAGGCATTGTACCCTGAGAGACGATAACGATAAAGAATACATGGACAAGCAGGTGGAGAGAGCTGATAGATGACAGGTGAAATTCAATACGGTGAAGTGTGAGGTGATGTGTTGTGGTTGGAAGAATACTCAGATGTGGAGACGGAAGAGACATGGCGGGCCACCAGACCTCTTTCTGTTCTGCAACAATCCTAAGATACTGTGATTCTGCCCATTAAGTGTGCAGCATCAGACTCGTGTACAGGTTTACTGGACGAGAGAAACGTACTGTTTTGGTTGATCCATGTGAGCCATGTGAGGAAGAGGGAATGTGAACATTCAGGTCAGCTACCGGGAGACAAGAGAAGCACAATTGTGTGTTCTCAATCCTGGAACCTTCGGAACAAATGAAAATGATTGACTAATTCCCAATGCGTCAATTATTTTCATCGTTGAAATAATTGAAGAATTGGAGTTAAGGGATACTTGAGCACATTCTTTAGCTGCTCTCTGAACATTGTCTGTGTAACGGCATAAATAGCAGTGTTCGTGCAGCAGCTCAGGAGTTGCAGCATCAATCCCAATTCCTGAACAAATGCATCTAACCATATGTGCCTATATCCGAAGTAATACATCCGCCACCATATAGAGTAAACCATTAACATTGCCCATAAAAGGATGAAATTTGCCGATATAACAAACAATAAAATGATGGATTTCCTTCGGCTCTCCATCTCAAGGTCTCTGGGGCTTTCGTGACTCTTGTTCTTGCGGAGTCTCTTGCGGGCTCTGCTCCTTACTACAATGTGCCTGACGGTGAAAACATTGAGCACCAAAATGACGATAAATGGGACACATGGGTTCAAAAGGTTGTGCAAGAACACAACAGTCCCCCAGACTGGAGAGAACAAAACATAATTCGGGTACTGGCAAAACCAAGGGATGTTCCTCAACCTATATGCACCCTTCAGCATAAGGGACCAGAAAATGTTCTTTAAACAGCTCATCACAGTCGCTGTTCCCAGCACGACAGCTGCCGTTTTCTCACTGCAATATTTACTTTTCAGTTTTTGGGAACAGATGGCCACAAATCGATCAAAGGTGAAAGTAACAGTGAACCAGACAGAACAGTCAGTAGCTGCGTAAAGCAGAACCGCGTGGACATTGCACACGGGAATATACTGCAGGAAAAGAAAGTGTTCCCAATAAACAATTGGAATGTGTCTCAATATCAGATCGAGGATAATGACCAGTAGATCCGCTGCTGCCATGGCCACCAGGTAAGAAGTGACACATTTTGAGAGACCACATTTTCTGAATTTCAGGACCACCATCGTGACAATGTTCACTATAAGGAATGGAACCAAACAAGAAAATTAAGCTTTGAGCCTGGAAAATAGTTAACAGTTTGATTCAAATGTTATTGCATGTGCTGCGAAATATTGAAATACATTAAAATGTTAGAGAACAAACCGAAAGATCTGCAATGCTGCAGAAGAAAGCAAAGATTCGGTAACGAAAGTTGGAACACAGTAGGGAGGATTCCACAAGTAAGGGTTTCCACAGGCCATGGGGAACCCAGGAGCAAAATGAGATCTATTCATAACAGTGTGATCAAGATGTGTTGATGGAAGGAATCGGGGAAAGCTGTACCTTCGGTGAGTGACCAGATGTTATGGTTGTATTACCGCCAAGGGACGCCTGTTGCACAAAACATTTTTTTCCAACTTCACTAACACCAGCAATCCGTTGTATTTCTCGGAAAGAATGTTAAATCCTTCCAGTGGTATAATTGCAGAACAGTCACAAAACAGGCGTCCATGTGAACTTAGACATGAAACGCAAGCTTTACAATTTGCTCATTGCAAATCCAGAAAAAAAACGTAACGAAAGGTTTTTCTCAAAATTACATTTGATCAAGCCATATCCAGAAATTTAACATGCATTTAGATTATCAGAAGGGCTGAACATAAAAAAGTCACTTATTTCCAGTCTGTAATATAATGCATGAAATTGTTCGAGGCCTGAAAGATTCGTTTCCCGTGTCTTGAAGCAAAATGGAGGTTGCAATTTGTTCGCTTTCACTCAAATATGTGTTCGGGCGCCTGTAGAAACGAAACTCGATTCCATGACAATGGATGTATTAACGCTGCTGACTGCCAGGCTTTTCTAATCTGTTTTTTTTGCTGGAACATGATCTCGTTCATCAGCGACTTCTTTTTTCGATTAAATGACTCCCGCACTGGGAAAAAATCCTGTTTTAAATGTTTCAATAATGACCTCATACAACATCAAGTACAACATGTTTTGTTACAGAATAAACTGCTTCCCTGTGATGTGACATGATGAGGAATATCTGATGCCAACACATAAACATCCCCATTCTGAAAATTCTCTGATGCTCTGCTCCACTCACCACAACATTTCCACTGTATTATTTTGTGCCTGTAGTAGGAGTCAGAGTATAGGGACAGGGAGGCAGGGGAGTGATGGGTGAGGCAGGAGGGAGAGAAACAAATCTGCTTTGAAACTTTACATGACATGGACACAAGCACTGGCGCAAAATAGTTACAGCTTGATACTGAAAGGCCAAGTGAGGGAGAATGTTCCATGGCCTGAGGGGAATTGTTTTTCAATTCAAAACTACTGTGGCAGCAGGATGGCAATCAGAGCAACAGATCAGCAAGTGAAATGACCGACGAGGACTTAGAGTTTAAAAGCAATAAGGCTCAGGGGAAGGCCCGTCAGAGAGAGGTTAATCAGCAAGGCAGGGATGGCGGTCTGAAATTTCTTTGTGCTAACTTTAAGAGTATGACAGCTCATACAGATCAACTTGAAGCTTGGATTAGTACAAATAACTGTGATGGTGCAGGTATTACAGAGACTTGGTTGAGAGAGGGGCGGGACTGGGAGCTTATCGTTGCAGAATTTGGATATTTCAGGCGTGATAGAGAGGGATGTAAAAGAGGTGGGTGTAGTTGCATTCCGGCTTAGGTGGAATATCTCAGCTGCACTGAGGAAAGACACCTTGGAGGGGGTCTCATCCAGCGAACCCATAAGTGTAGAGTTCAGGAATAGGAAGGTCGCAATCACATTGGTGTGGTTGTACTGGGCCTCCCAACAGCCAGGGAGAGACAGCGGAACAGGTATATGGACAGATTTTGGAATCACGTAAAAACTACAGGGTTGTTGTAGCGGGTGATTTTAACTTCCCCTATATTAACTGGGACTCCCTTAGTGTCAAAGGCTTGGATAAAGTGGTGGGGAATTTGTAAGGTGCGTTCAGGAGACATTCTTTATGCATCATGTAATTAGTCTAACTAGGGAGGGGGCCATGCTCGGCCTGGTATTGGGGAATGAACTCGGTCAGGTGATCGAAATTTCAGTGTGGAGCATTTTGGAAACAATAGACATAATTCTGTAAGCTATAAGTAACTTATGGATAAGTATAAGTGTAGCCATCTGATGGAGTTACTAAAATGGGTAAAGGCTAACTACAACAGTATTCGGCAGAAACTGGGGAATTTAAATCAGGGGCCACTGTTTGAGGGTATGTGGAAACGTTTAAAAGGGCAGTGGATTATAATTCATGACCAACATGTCTGCGAAATGAAGGAAAACGATAGCAAGTTTTGGGAGACTTGGGTGACAAGACATATAGTGAGGTAAGTCAAAAAGAAAAAGGCGGCATAAGTACGATTTAGTAAACGGGAGGCAGACAGAACCCGCCGAGAATATCAACAAATGAGGAAATAATTGAATCAAGGAGTATTTCGGTCTGAAGAGGACTATGAAATGTCCTTGACAAACATGGTTAAGGAAAATCCCAAGGCGTTTTATATGTATATAAGTGGGCATGCATGCAAGTGGGCAGCTACGGAAAATGTAGGCCCACTCAAGGCTAAAGGAGAAAATGCCTGGGTTCATCTTCAGAAAGTGAGTGAGGTCTTACCGAATACTTCGCATTCATATTCACAAAGGAGGGCATGTTGGGTGGTGGGTCGAGAGGGGAGCATGCTGATATAAAGAATGATAAAATGCTGGGTTCTTTGAAAAGCATTCAGGTAGGCAAGTCCCCAGGACATGCTGGGATTCATCCCAGGATACTGAGGAAGGAGAGGGAGAAGATTGCTGGGGCCTTGTTCGGAATCTTTATATCCTTTATATTCATAGGAGAGGTCGCAGAGGACAGGCTACTAGCCAGTGTTGTTCCTTTGAATAAGGAGGGCAATAAGGGTATTCTCTGAAATTACAGGCTGGCGAGCCTTACACAAATTGGAGGAAAATTACTGGACAGGATTCTGAGGGACAGGAATTACTCGCAAATGAAAAGCACTCTCACGGACACAAACTCCGACAAACAAACGAAACGCTCAGTGTTTGTCTGTTTATGTGTATATATTGTCGATTTGTAAGTCTTGCAATTTGTGAGGCAGTTTGTCCTGTGTGTGTTGGTGAATATATGAATGGCAGCATGTTAGCTCAAGGGCAAGCACTGCTGCCTCACAGCTCCAAGTTCGATTTCAGCCTCGGGTATTTGTGTATGATGATTTACCGTGGACAATCAGTCTCGCCTTCACGGCTTTGGACAGTGGAAGGAAACCAGGGCAGCCACTGAAAACCCACTAGGGCACAGGGAAGACATGAAAAGCAAACTTCAGATCTAGGAGCACACACACAAAGACACATACACCACACACACACACACCGACACACACACACCGACACTTGCCTTGTGAGGAGGTCGGTGCGGTTCTTGAGGAGGTTCAGATCAAACACTCCAGACATTCAAAGATGCCCTCATAAGAACAGGATATGGCGCTCGATTCTTCGATCGAAAGTTCCGACGCGCCACAGCGAAAAACCGCACCAAACTCCACAGAAGACAAACACGGGACACGGCAGACAGAGTACCCTTTGTCGTCCAGTACTTCCCCGGAGCGGAGAAGCTCCGACATCTTCTCCAGAGCCTTCAACATGTCATCGATGAAGATGAGCATCTCGCCAATGCCATCCCCACACCCCCACTTATTGCCTTCAAACAACCGCACAACCTCAAGCAGACCATTGTCGGCAGCAAACTACCCAGCCTTCAGGAGAACAGTGACCACGACACCACACAACCCTGCCACAGCATCCTCTGCAAGCCGTGCCGGATCATCCACACGGATGCCACCATCTCACGTGAGAACACCATCCACTCGGTACAGGTATATACTCCTGCAACTCGGCCAACGTTGTCTACCTGATACACTGCAGGAAAGGATGTCCCGAGGCATGGTACATTGGGGAGACCATGCAGACGCTACGACAATGGATGAATGAACACCGCTCAACAATCACCAGGCAAGAGTGTTCTCTTCCGGTTGGGGAACACTTCAGTGGTCACGGGCATTCGCCCTCTGATATTCGGGTAAGCGTTCTCCAAGGCAGCCTTCACGACACACGACAGCGCAGAGTCGCTGAGCAGAGACTGATAGCCAAGTCCCGCACACATGAGGACGGCCTAAACCTGGATCTTGGGTTCATGTCACACTATCTGTAACACCCACGACTTGCCTGGGCTTGCAAACTTCACTAACTGTCCTGGCTGGAGACAATACACATCTCTTTAACCTGTGCTTAATGCTCTCTCCACTCACATTGTCTGTATCTTTAAGACTTGATTACCTGTAAAGACATGCATTCCAAACATTATTTTGTAAATTGTGTTTGTGTCTTTATATGCCCTGTTTGTGAACAGAACTCGCACTCACCTGATGAAGGGACAGCACTCCGAAAGCTTGTGGATTGTGCGACCAAATAAACCTGTTGGACTTTAACCTCGTGTTCTGAGACTTCTGACTGTGCTTACCCCAGTCCAACGCCGGCATCTTCACAACATGAGTTTAGATAACAAGCGAATGCAAAGGCACTGTGATTGGTAAATGTAACGTGAGGAAGATCTTTTTTTTCTTGGTAAGCAGAGTGAATTGCTTTTCGAAAGCATTGTGTGACTGGATAGTGGGCACAAATTCGTTAATTGATTTGAAAATAGAAAATTTACGTATGCAAATGAGCATAGATGGTGATAGCTCGACGGACTGAAGGTCCTGCTCCTGCTCACAACTTCCTATATTACTATTTCACTGTAATTGCCTCCCTCTCTCGGGAACTTGGCATCATGCCTTTACAGAGAACGACACACAGATCAGACCCCAACTGTCTGGAAAATCACGACAGTGATTCATGCATTGTCCGTCCCTCATGTCAAGGTAAGTGCTCATACTGTCTTTCGAATTTACACGTGTGTTATACGTCAATCTCCAAGCGCTTATTCTTAGACTCACTCGGAGTTGAACTTCCTCTCACCTATGGACCCGTCGTCTTCGACCACGGTGCTCTTTATGCTAACAATGCTGAATCTCTTGAGACTTAAGGGTGCAGGATCCTTTTTGCCACACACATGACGAAACAAGTATTTTAAATTAATTTCTGAATGCTGCATCCTTTAAAGGTGCAGTGAAACTCTGTTGTTGGCAACATTGCTGGTTATGGAAGGCGGGAACGGTCTCCTCGATCTCCCCAACCTATCCCTTGAAGAGCACACTCTGAGTTTTCAAAACTGAAGACAACGCTTCCAGATTTTCCACAGTGTCTCCTTAATGGGACCTGTACTGGATAACCGAAGCCTGTTTCTGCTGAGTGGGAGTGTTCAGTTGGAGATAATGTAAATTGAATGCCTGGGCTGATAAAGTGCTCAGTGATGGATTTGTCCTGATGGTTGAGAGGAGTGAAGATGTGATAATCTGTGGGTCGGAGGGGGCTGGAAAACATCAAATAAAGGCCAGAGAAGGGAATGGCAACAGGTGGTTTGGCAGCTCTGCGAAAGAATACTGCCTCGACTGCTTGGTATCTGTGCCAGAAGTGCTCAACGTCCGAAGAAGGAGTGAATATGGAACTCTTTCGCGTTGAGGGCTGTAGAGGTCGGGTTGCCATGTTTGTCCCACTCATCTGATGAATGAACAGCGCTTCGAATGCTCGTGATTCCAAGTCAACGTATTGGACTTTAACCTGTGAGACTGCTTACTGTGCCCAACCCAGCATCTCCACATCATGTTTTTTGTTTCAATGCTGAGATATTCACATTTTTAAACAGTAAGAATTCAAGGGCTATGCGAATAAGTTGTGACAATGAAGCAAAGGTTTGCCATATTAGATCAGGAATAATCTCATTGGATGACAGATAAACTAGATGGGCCGAATGGTCTACTTTGGTGCTACGTGTTGTGATGTTGTGGTCCAGCTGTGCTGTGTACATGTCAGAAAATTCATCTCAACATAACACCTCCTATTTACAACACCAACTAACTCCAACATGAATCAAAGCATAACGTCGATCACAAAATTCTCAAAAGTGCCTACAGGCCATGATTCAGAAATAACATCAACATTCTTCACCTCACACTCTTGCAACTTCCGATGATTCAGAAAGTTTTCGGAAATTCTCCATGTAATTCCAACTGTTCGGCTCTCATCCAAAAATTCGCATCCCATTTTATACAGTTCATTGATGAACAAAAGCTGCCAGATTATTAGTCACAACAGCTTTAGGAAAGAGATACTGAAATATATGATGAAGCACGGTTGGTGCGGTCGCGAGGGCGGGGGGGGGGGGGGGCGGTGCTGGGAGGGGAGGGGGGGGGGGATCCAGAGAAGAGACGGAGAGAGAGAGTGGGATGTATAGAGAAGCCTCACAACATTAATAAGCAAGCCCTCACGCTTAAAGTCTGCAGTGCGTGAATCAGAAGTCAGTGAATGATTGCTTGCGTGCCAGCTCACTGGTAGTTCAGATGATGCATATCTTGTGGTGCACGGGACGGTGATGAACATTTTGCTGCGGCCTGTAGGTGTGATCAGGAGATTATATTGAATGTTAGCAGACCCAGCTGTGATTTACTTTCCGTGGTTCATTGTCACAGCATCTAATGCAGCACGGGACAGGCTGGCACCATCACAGTGCTGCAGTGGGAGCTGAGACCGCAGTCATGGAGTCCATGTTTGCTGCTGTGTAGTTTCAGACTGCTGTCACCATGTTTGTGGACATCACTTCCAAAAATGTCATGCCAATTATTTCAGCTGTCAGGAAATTCCTCCTGCAGCACATCACTAAGATTATAGATATTCCACCCATTTAGAGTTGCAGTGGACCCGTTGTACTTCGACTGCATTCCCTAAGATGCCAGCGTTTGCTCTCCCGTTGCAGACACTCGGCACTTTGTAGCGATGGGAGTATTCTGTCAGCGAACTTTGTTGCTGCACACATCGTGTCGGTGAAGTTCGAATATGAGCGCCCAAGTACTCGAGGGGCGAGGGTGTCCATCAATGCTGCAGGCCATCTCAGCCTCTACAAGTCAGCAGCCTACACCAGCCAAACTGCAGTCACTGGGGCAGCGCTGTGCAGGAACACCATGCAAGTTGAAGAAACCCATTATATAGGAAATAATATAATGTTTCATGCTGAATATTTCAGCTTTGTTCATATAATGGGCTGTGCAGTTGTACAGAAATGATAATGAGAATATTTAGTTGTTGGATTATATTATCGAATGGTGATCAGTACGAAGAGTGATAGGATGCCTCAAGTGGATGCAATAGTGGAAAATCAGGGACAAATAATGGGAAAGGATAGTTGTCCGACCAGAAACAGATACTGTACAGGCTCCCTCTGACAGGGTGTTTGATGTGAATGCATTCAAGAAAAAAAAACATTATCTGTCTTCTCACCACCCTTCTCCTGAGAAAGCCATGCGTACATTGGAACATTAGGCCGAATATATCAGGAATTACCATGGGAGAAAGGCCTGGATAGATGTCATGAAGACTTGTATTGTTTGTGAGCGTTGTAACATTGGCTCCACTGACTCTGCAAATGCGGAGAGCAATGTTAGGGAAAGAACAGAGGAAGAGTGACTCTCTCAATTACTGAGATAATTGGTCACGTCTTGAAGCAGTAGATGCTTGAATATGGGAAATGGATAGGGGTCTGCGACTAATTGTGAGGGCGCGACCGTAGAATAACGAGAATGAGATGACAAGAATGGATATATTACTGGACCAGAAACCACGATATAATATATATATATATATATTGAATTGTAGTAATATTTGAACATTATTCTTTGAAAATTGTAATTTGAGAATCAGAATTTTATATTTAATGCTCTTCTGTTTTTGCTGGGATGCTGGACAGCAAATATTTTCACAAGAAAATACAGATGATGATTTAAAGAAGTGTTTTTTTTCGAGGTAGAGTATAATGGTAGGGAGGTGTTAGAAGGGAGCGCTGGGTGATACAAGTTGTAGGAACTTGTATTCAGCTCAGGGTAAATGGAATTTTTGATCTTGTGAGCAGTCGAGTTGAAAGTGCGCTCCAGGCTAGAGACAGTAATGGAGTACTTTGGTGCAATTTCCCAAGTGAAGAGGTTACAGTTGACATTCTGAATGTTTAAATGACAAGAACAGTAATGTGCCGAATCTTATTTTGCAGATTTTACTGTTGGATAGTGAGAGGTAACAGACGTGCCTTCTGAACGAAAAAAAACAAGTGAGCTTGCAATAAACATGCTTTTAAAAATTAAAGTTCTATTTATTATTCACAGGTAGGTTTACATTAACACTGCAATGAATGTACTGTGAAAATACCCGAGTTACCACACTCCGGCGCCTGTTCGGGTATGGTGAGGGGGAATTTAGCATAGCCAATGCACCTAACAAAAAGTCTTTCAGACTGGAGGATGAAACCAGAGCACCCGGAGAAAACCCACTCAGACATGGGGGGAACGGGCAGACACCGCACAGACAGTGACCAAATCCAGGAGTCAAACCCGTGTCCCTGGCGTTGTGAGACAGCAGTGCTAAGCACTTTGCCACTGTACCACCTCGAACTAAGAACAATTGGAAACTTCCACTTAGCAGAGGCGGGGAAAAGCAGCACGGGGACAGAATAAATAACAATGTAGCAGAGCTGAAAAGTGCGCAGAAAGCAAGTAACTTGATATTTAGACTTACCAGGTACCCCAACAATAGCAAGGAAGGGATAGTACACGTACTGAATAATGTAAAGTACATATTCAATCCGATGCTTTAATAATAACACATCGTAATATGTAGAAAAATACCAAAGGTAAGACGATAAACTCTTGCCGTTTCTTGCAACATTCCAATCGTGTGTTCTCACATTCTGATCCATTGCTGTAACATTGCAGTCGTGTGTTGTCAGTTTCTGGTACGTTGTTGAAAGATTACAATCCATTATTTTCAGATTATGATCTCCCTTCTCCCTCTATTTGGAACACTTGGTCCTTGTTCGTACCTGAACTGCTCGATCCGCTGACACGATGGGAGAATACATTGAAATGAATGCCTTATTAAGAGAAGAAGGAAAGCTTCCAGTGGCACCGTTAAGTGCCATGGGTAATGACATTAATTACAGTCACCAAACAAACAGATTCAGTTAACCTGTTACAATCCAAAGTTTTTTTACCCGGTCTAGATGTGTTGAGTGAGGGTCGGTGATGGAGGGAATAGGGAATACGGGAGGCCATGACCCTAAACTTTCAATCATGTTTGAATATGAAACGGATCCCAAAGGACTGGAGTATTGTATTTTTTTCAAAATTGATCATTATAAAAGAGGGAGAAAACCTGGAACCACAGGTGATTCAGCTTAGTGACAGTGAAATATAAGATTACGTTGAGATTCTTTCAATATTAGAGAAGATATGTTCCTGTCCTGGATGAACCATTGGTTTATAAATGAAAAGCAGCACAGTTGTGACAATGGGAACTGATGTCCCATAATCTGATGCAGTTAATTAATGTAGTAATGGAGAACGTCACAGTCATACGTATGGCTATTGAAAACGCGTGGAAACAAGTTCTCTTGACCTGGTTTGCTAAAAGCAGGATGTAAAACTGGATTAAAGGGACACAGAGAGTGTGGACTAAGACATAATGTCGAACTGCATGCTGACCGTTCGTTATTTCTACCTGTAGGTTGCTAGAAATGACAATTCACAGGGATCGCTATTCCAATCACTGATCTTCTTTTATATACGTTGTACTGAATGGAAAACAAAAGTCTGTATTGCAATCATGTCACTCTGCCTGCTGTCGGATATGTACTGAGTAGGAGAGCTTTTGGAGGATAGAAACATACTATTGACATGTAGCAAACGTTGATGATTTTGGAGGATAGATATAGATAGGTGAAATGTCACAAGCTCTGCTGAGGGTAGCGTAACTATTTGAGGGAGTAGGGTCATGTTGCTGACATGCAGACCAGTGTGATTGCGGTATGTTTTTGAGGGCACAGACACATCGCTGAGTGCAATAAACTATGAGGAAGATATCAGGAACATTTGGGGGGGCCACCGTTATACCGATGAAATGTGGTAACCATTTAGGATAGCAGAGGATTTGGGAGGAGAGAGGTAGGTTGGTGAAAAGGCCTTAATAGTGAGGAAAACGCATGATTTGAGAGGACAAAAAGATAGATTGGTGACAAATAGGAAACAATCAGGAGATAACAACACCATATTGAAGGACAGAGGGGGAGTACTGTAGTAGACAATGAGGAGCTCAACGGAATTAGAGAGTACAAAGATAGATTGATGAAAAATCGTAAACATTGAAGGGAAGAGGAGGAACTATATACATTGCTGAAATGTAGCCAACGTAATGGATAATATTAATTCTTGGCAAGGTACAGTGGATTGGTGAAATGGGCACACACTTCGCAAATGAAATCTCAAGCTATGGATTGTGATATTGGTACTTGGGAATTTTTATTAAATGCGGTGAACGAAAATTATACTTGCATGTTTGAAAGTTTTAGAGATGGAATAACGAACGTTAATGACTCGTGAAAGGTACACAATACATGTCTCCACTTATGGAAGCATAGAATTCCAAATCAAACGCAAGATGTTTGCTTTAATGTTTATCTTGAAATTTCTGATTTATCCCCCACTGGCACATTGAGACTAATTCTGCCCGCCCCATTTTTGTAAGACGGTCAGGGCCCAAGATTAACAGGCGTTGTTTTCTTAGGAGTCAGAAGATGGACTTCAAACACAGGCAGAGACTGGAGAAGCTGTGCACTGTTGGAGAACAGAGGCCACTCCATCTGACGAAGGAGCAGCGCTCCGAAAGCTTATGGTATTTGCTACCAAATAAACCTGTTGGACTTTAACCTGGCGTTGTGAGACGTCTTACTATTTTCATTAGCGCAGAGGAAGTGGAGTGAATGCAAAATACTGCAGATGGTGGAAACCAGAAATAAAGAAATGCTTGATGTTCTCTGCAGGACTCGCAGCGTCTGTGAAGAGAACAACCTAGCAACACAATAAACACACACACGCACACGTGCGCACACACACACAAAAAACAAGCACACACACACACGTGTAATTGTGTAAAATGGAGTGGAATGGAGAACAGAAAATACTATCATATAGATTAATGTGTAACTCTGACCAATAAACTGATATAAAACGAAGAAAACATTTATAGAAGGATAGGATCATAGATTTCCTGCAGTAAGGAAGGAGGTTATTCGGCCCAATAAGACTGCGACGACTCTCCAAAATATCAACTTCCTCAGGCCAACTTCCTACTGTAACCCCGTAAACCTGCGTATTCACCAGGTCTACTTCACCAAACCTAAACATCTTTGGACATTCAAGGGATAACTTAGCATGGTTATTCCATCGAAACTGCACATATTTGGGCTGTGTGAGGAACCCAGGCCACTCCAAGGAAACTCATGCAAACACAGGGAGAACTCGCAAACTCCACAAAGACAGTCACAAAAGCCGAAATCTTAAACTGATACCTGGCAGTGTGACATCTGCATTACAACAGATTGTGTTCCTGTGAGAAGCAGAGAAAAAATTCACAGACGCATTGTCTCCTATGGAAAAGCCGGTTGATTCACGTGAACAAGAAGTTGTCATGGAAACGAGATATTGCTTTGCAGCAATGCTTGTTCCCACATTGTGAAGAAAACTGGAATGCAGTGCAGATATCTTCGTGAGTGCAGCTGGATATGTTATTTTGAACAATGGACAGGAATAAAAAATTAGATGTCCTTCCACAGAGCAGTTCGAGGCCTCAGTCTGAACATTGTTTTGCAACACAGACGTTCTATACGATAGTTTAGTTCACTGTGCGATAAATGGCAGAACCATAAAGGGTGTAGATAGGCAGAGGGACCTGGGTGTGCAAGTCCACAGATCCTCGAAGGTGACGTCACAGGTGGAGAAGGTGGTGAAGAAGGCATATGGCATGCTTGCTTTTATAGGACGGGGCATAGAGTATAAAAGTTGGGGTCTGATGTTGCAGATGTATAGAACGTTGGTTCGGCCGCATTTGGAATACTGCGTCCAGTTCTGGTCGCCACTCTACCAGAAGGACGTGGAGGCTTTGGAGAGAGTACAGAGGAGGTTTACCAGGATGTTGCCTGGTATGGAGGGGCTTCGTTATGAGGAGAGATTGGGTAAACTGGGGTTGTTCTCCCTGGAAAGACGGAGGATGAGGGGAGACTTAATAGAGGTGTATAAAATTATGAAAGGCATAGATAGGGTGAACGGTTGGAAGCTTTTCCCCAGGTCGGTGGTGACGTTCACGAGGGGTCATAGGTTCAAGGTGAAGGGGGGGAGGTTTAACACAGATATCAGAAGGACATATTTTACACAGAGGGTGGTGGGGGCCTGGAATGCGCTGCCAGGCAAGGTGGTGGAGGCGGACACACTGGGAACGTTTAAGACTTATCTAGATAGCCATATGAACGGAGAGGGAATGGAGGGATACAAATGAATGGTCTAGTTTGGACCAGGGAGCGGCACGGGCTTGGAGGGCCGAAGGGCCTGTTCCTGTGCTGTATTGTTCTTTGTTCTTCTCGGATACTGATGGAATTGTATTTGTCAGGCTGAAAGTGAAGGCAGTGGTGTAGCTCCGGGGTACAGTTGGATCTGTTATTATGACCAAATAATAGGAATGTATTGGAAAGGCTCTTCTACAGTGCTACAGGGTGTGTCTTTGTGAAACAGGCCGATACGACAAAGGGTGTTCTTCATTGGAGCTGGATATGCTATTGTAAACTATATTGTAAACTATTTTACTTGGAACAGTTCTTCTGCAGCACCAACGGATATGCTATTCTGAACAATATTGTTTACTACTACCCAGAGTTATTTCAGATGGCAGTACAGCTGGATGTCTTATTCTGCATAGTCAAATGGAATGCAACGTGTAATTGATCATTTTCAATACTGTTTGATGTGCTACTATTGGCAGTGAACTACAGTGTAACACAGAATAGTTCTATACACAGTGAAATGTGTATTCCGTTCAGTCTAATGGATTGAAAAACATAGTTCTTAATACGTACCGCAGCTGGATGTGAAAACGAAACAGAGTTTCATCGTACAAATAAATGCTCCTCTATAGCGCAACTGGGTGCGTTAATGTGAACTATGGAATGAAAATTATCACAGAGCTATTGTTCTCCAATACAGCTGAATATGTTCATGTGAACACGAGCGTGGGCTGGAAATGTGGAATATTCTTCTGCTGTACAACTGGATGTGACAGTGTGAAGATTAGAGTGGGATCCTGCATAGAGATGGTCTTCGGACTTAAAGCTGGATATGTTATTTTGACCAACGGCTTGGAATTGAGGTATTTGTGCAAGCTTACAGTACAACTAGATGTCATATTCTGAGCATTGTAATGTCATATGGGATAGGTATTTTCTGCTGCAGAACAGGTGGCAGGAACACAAAGGTGCTCTTCTTCGGCTGAGCTGGAATGGTTATTGTGACCAATTGAGTCGAATGTAATACAGAAAAGCGCTTCAGTTTTCCAGAGGAATGCATTTTGTTTTCTGAACATTAGTATATGATGGAACATAGAGATGATCTTTGACAGTACAACTGGATGGGTTCCCATGAAAAACGACGTGGAATGACATAAAGAAAATATGTCATTGTCTCGACGAACAATACAGTGGAATGAGTCAAATATAAATTCTTCAGCAGAGCTGGAAGTGTAATTGGAACAAACAACAGCAGTGGTTCAAAGAACTTCCCTTGTCCAGAATAGTGGCGTGCACTGGAACCGATATGTTTCTCTCATGCACAGCCGGTTGCATTAAGATGGATTTTGTAGTGGATGGAACACATATATATTTTTTGCAGTAGTTTTTCAACAACAGAGAGCACAATGCAACACATAATTATTTGACGACAGTACACTAGATATGTTAATGTGAACATCAAATCGGAATTTGAAACTAAGTTATAATACTATCAAGAGGGACGTGCCATTGTGAAAAATAGAGTCCAATAAAACAAGCAATTCTTCTTCTACATTGTATCTAGATGAGTTCTTGTGAACTGTAGTTTAGAATGTAACACATAGATGTTCTTAGACTGTATGGCTGAATGTGATATGTTAAATAAAATTACGTGATGTAAATACAAAACGATTCTCTCACGAGAGTTGAATGGGTAATTCTAAGGAGGAGTGCCATGGTGTCCGGGGTTCTTCCTTGACAGCACAACTATGCATCCATTTATCAGTGTATCACATTCTAATAATATCCTATTGCCCAATTGAAATCCTGGTTTGAACACGCCCACAGCAGACCTGGAGGCATTGCATTTCGGATCTGGAACACTCGTTTTGTCAGATACGTTAAATACAAAAAATGTACTTCCTTCCGTTACAAGTCAGTAAAAGTCTGTGTCATCTAGTTCTTGATTCCTTGAGTGGGAAGAAAGTTCCTCTTTTTAATACCATGGAGAGATAGAGACCATTCCAACAACAACTTTTTTGGTGAATATATTCCGCTCGAAGGATTGAATTGGCACCAGAGAATTTACAGATCCTCAATGAAAACAAAGATGCGAAGAAAATAATATTCTCGCAAGTTGGAACCAGAATGGAAGTTGCCAGTTGCCTTTGACGAAAGGCCTGATAGTTGTGTCCTCAGACATAACTCCGTAATGTGTTTCATGAAAGATCAGTGCTCCACTTGAATTGTGATGCTCTGCAATGATCGTGTGTTTTCGTGTATGTGCACACGCGCTGTGTGTTTGTGTGTGTTGTGTGCACGTGTGTGTTCGCATGTGTGCACATGTGTGCGCATGTGTGTGTTATGCGTGCATTTGTGAGTCTGTATGTCCCTGTGAATTTAATGGATTTTATCGTTAATTATTCCTTCTTAAATCCAATATGTCATATTTCGCACCAAATCAAGTTCAAGAACACAAACAGAGCAATTGTATCGTTATATCTCTTCATTGCTCTATTCAATTTCAATGACTGATCATTGAGGACCTGGCACAATTTTTGGTGATGCGATTGACATCTTCGAACTAAGACTGTTGACTCACGGTCAGTCCTGATGGGGTATGATAATGTATATGCCTATCGTTCCGAAACATCCACGTGCAATATTATGCTTATTTCTTATCTTATCTATCACTCATTGTTCAAATTCTGTAGCACCTCCTCACACAAAATCATCATCATGCATCATATCGAAATGGCTTCTTTATCCTTCCGACATAATAGGACATTGTTGCGTCTGCATTTCATTGAATGCAACCAGTTTCCAGCAGGACGGCCCTAACTCAGACCTACCACAACCTTAACTAATCACTAACGTAATAAAACACTTGTTTATTTCCAACGTTTAGCTTTTTTATCATTAACTTCTTCAATTGGTTTCAAAGCAAACTATCGATTGACATTTATCACGCTGTACCAATGGAGATTGAATGTCAATTGTTTCATACTGTCAGCGGCTAAAGAGCGAAGGCGAACTTCATTGTAAATTTTCTGTTGTGGGAGTACTCTGGGAGTACTCTGATATCTCGATCATCAAGTCTTTCTTCAGAACCTATGGTCCTGCTCTAGGTTTAGACTTACTTGTGCCTTCAGAAGTACGTTTGTTACTGTGCATGTCAAGTTGTGTGATATCGTTGCCATTCGCGCTCTGGCACTTCGGTGTATCCATCACATCATGTCCAACTTTCCAATTCGTTTTAGTTTGCATCCAGTTTCAACTCTCAGCTAATATTTAGTAGTCACGAAAATATCTCCATCATAAGGGCTTCTACTTCTCATTCCTAGCCTGTAATATTGTCATTGTCATTGTCACAGTACGAACTCATCCTACCCTCCCTCTTCTTGCTGCTGCGATACGATCTCTTTCCAAAGTTCAGCATTTCTTTCGAAAGTATTTCCGAGTATTTTCCACTGCCATGATCACTCCCTGTTTCATTTCTTGAACTCATTCTACGTTATCTCACCTGACGCGAGGATGTTAACATCTCTCCGTCACCTTGCATATCTTGCACATTTCGCCAATATGCCGTATCTGCCACGTGTATATCCTATTCGTCCTGCGAATGTGACATCATTTTATTTACTCTGACGGAATCTATGTTACTTTATTTACTTAACTACTTTTTTGATCAATGACTTTACCCTGCGCTTCCAATCGGTGCCATCACTGGCCTCGGTATGCCTTCCACGGGGAGGTTAACATATAGCGATACACACTCAAAACCTGAGGATGGATTATCAGTGCTCATAACGGAAGCATTCATTTCCAATATTTTCCCTGATGCCATAATGCATCATATAGTTTGGTGTTCATGCTGAGAAATTCCCAGCTTGAACCTCTCCACAAAGTGTGACTCTAGTGGTTCGCACCTGGTGGGTGAAACTGGGACATTCCATGCAAGGTACAATCCTTTGAGGACGACAATTTTGGAGCTACACGATACCAGTGCGACCCTGCCTTTGAATACCTATCCCACCCTCACTGTTAATATGCTGACAGAATGACCAGAGTGAGAAGTGAGACAGGGGTAGTCGTGATACATGCAGTGAGTTTTATTCAAATGATAAGCATAGTGTCAGTGGGTCATTGCACAGACAAAATCATTCAGAGATCCAAATAACAGGAATTAACATTGTCCTCAATCTTATCCACCGGCATTGAATCCCGATTCGGTAGAAAATAAGCTTCTCTAACAGAACGAAAATTGTAGCACCTTAAAGTCTCTGAACATTATGCGGGAATTTTGTTTTCCTCTTCTTGAAGCTGGTCAGCTCCATAGACTCCTTCATTTTCTTCACATCTTACCAAACAAATCCAAAAGGATCAATTAATTCCAATGCCCAAGAATCTCAAGGGTCCTCGCCTAAGAAAATTATGACTCGGTAAGCAATTGCTTCTCCTTGCACTGCTTATCCGAATTACTTGCACACTCCAAGCGAGCAATGCACTTTGTGTGCTGGTCAACATTGCTTGGCATTTGTGTTCGCAATACGCCATTAGCAGCCTTGCCGACAGGTTGCTGTGAACAAAGCTGTGGAATGTCCTCTGTCAGCCTATCCTCTTCTCTTCTACTATTTAAAGATCGTCGCCAAATTATCATTTGATAAATATTTTTCGAGCAGTTCCCTGCGTGAGCTAACCAAAGAATAGAAGTTACTGTATTTGTGCAAAGTAGCCGAAGTGAGGAGTGCCCATGTTAGGGCCAGGCTGAAACTATGTACTGCGTTCCCAGCGTTGTCTCACAAATGCATGTGCAGACCAGAGTTGAATCGTGAAACAACTTATCACGTTTTTAGCGCTGAGAAAACAACGCCCCAGTCTGCCTGCCAGGAAGATGTTGGAAAGAAAACTACCAGCAAATCACAAAAACAAATTTCTGTTAAATGTGGATACAATCTTGTTGGAAGATTTTCGTTTTGAAAAATGGTTTGAAGGATGAGAAGAGAATTGATTAAAATGAAGGATGTTTTTCATGTTGGAGTATCTTCCAGACACAGTGAAGAGAGTGGCTACGGAGGTTTTCAACTGTGCTAGATAGTAAAACCACCATATCACTGAGGGGAAACATGGGCAACTAACATACCCGAGGCTGCATAACTAACACACGTTAAAACATCGATTTTTTTGTTCAAAGTTTAAAAATGACATGGTTACATTTCCATTTAAGCAGGCCATTCTCGGTTGTCCAGCCAAGCGGGGCTGATTACTTTTAGGCAAATATCAGCCATACTTTGTTGGAATGAGAATGCAGGCTGAAAGTACAGAAAGGCCTACAAATGTTCCTCGTGAAGTTTCAGTAGATCGTTTACTGAGAAACGTACTGACCTGCAAGCCGATCCCTTGAGTCCATTCGTTTATCAACATTGATCGATGCAGCAGCAGTCGGAACGCAAATTATGACAGAAGAGTTTTCCTCATTTTCCACCACAGTGTCACAGTTTGACGAGTGGATCAGGGATGTTGTTTATATACTGTTGCCCTGTCGTTCATGGGTAATGATCACAGGGACATTTGGGGCCTAACATTAGCATGTTAAATGAGTGGATCATTAATTGAGAGGACCGGTGACTGGAATCAAAGAATAAATCATTCTCCAAGATTTATGTGTCATTTTGGTGATAATCAAAATCATTTGTGTCTGATGATTGATTCGGTGAATTTTAAAATGAAATTTTCAACGTGCCTGAAGTAATGATAATTCTTTCAGCAGGCTGCCATTTAGCCCATCGTCCCCATGTTGGCTCTTTGAAAGAGCCACCGTATTGTAGCTATTCAACATATGCTCTTTACTCATAACGATTCTTTTTTATTCACTTTGAAATACTTCTGAAAGCTCCTTTTCAAAATTTGCTATTGAATCTATTTCCATTTTTCGTTCGGGCGGCTGACACCTGATCTTGACATCTCCTTGTGTGGAAAAGGATTCTAATGAAGAGCCATTGAGAGTTTTGCTCAGTTTTCCTCATTTTTGTTCTGATGAGTTTCAGGTTTCCCTCCCATGTACATATCCCACTGTCACTCCAAGAAATAGAACTCCACAGTTCTTCCCAGTGTCCTTTGCCCAATATTCACCCATAGACCATTATTTTGAAAGCTTGCTGTGCAGACATTATGTCAACTCTGATTGAGCGATGGTGTTACGGAAAATTAATTTCTTTCCACCATTTGAACTGTGATAACAACTCAGTAGCGACTTAATATATGTACAGAGCTCTGAGACATTCTGTGTTGTTCGTGCAAAATCCTTCTTTTCATTTACAGTGTTGCCTGAAATTAATCTCTCTCTTCATGCTCTTTATGTGCCCCACCCACCCTTCCACCATTCTTACATTTCACTCTCACTCTCCCTTTCTCTCTGCGTCTCAGTTTCTCTGTCAGTCCCAATCTCTAGATATGTCCCAACGTCTACCAGTACAGCTGTCCTTACTCTCTCGCTGAATCGCCATTTTGTCGCTGAAACTGAATATCCAGTTATTATCTCCTTTATGATTATTGGCCTGGAAGCACTGAAGGCAGCTCAAGATCAACAATTTTTAACATAGAAATGTGGACAGCCTCTACCTGTGAGCTTTTCCCCAGACCGTTCAGAACAATACTCCCAATTCTCACTGCCAAGTATTTCTCTGCTCTGGGAAAATCAATCTCGCTCTCTCACTTCCGATCTATATCTGGTATTTACATCTCTCCAATAACATCCCCTCTCATGGTTTCCTCCTTTCTCTCAGATCCTTGAATTCCCCGTTCTGATTTTATATTTCCCCCGACTACGTTCTGTTGCCCCATCTCGTCCCTTCCTCGCTTTCTTTATTTGTGACTGCTTACCCTTCCCTCACCTTCGTCGTCTTCCTCTCAGGTGCCCCCTCACCCTGCACTATCCAGCTGCCAAGTTGGTTCATTAATTGGAATTTCAATACACGAACGTATCGTTAAACACTTGTCGCCGAAGTGGAATTTGCCTGTCAACACTTGCCATCCAGTCTGACATTTCCTCCCAAGTGCGAGGAATGAGCTATCCCTGAATATGAAACAATGCTCAATGCCAGTCTTTGGGGCCAATGCACAGAATATCAGCGATAGAGTGTCAATTTCTCACCAACACAATCAATTAGATAGAACAACAATAGTGTTTTGTTTTTATATGAAAGGCATTGGGCTGGCTAGAATTTCACCAGTTCGCATGGAATATATGACAGATCATGGCATAACTGCAAGATGCGGCATGAGTTGGCATGGACGTCTGTTGGGTGAGAGCTGTTGCGCTGTTTTTGCTTTTTGCAGCTGGGAAAAATGTCATGGAATACCAAGGCAGAACTGTCTGACCCTGTGGTTACCTCGACATTGATTCTAGAGCAACATCACTCCGATTAACAACTAGATCACTCCAAAACAAATCTCGAAACTAATTCGGTAACAGTTTCTCAACTCAGCTTTTCAGAATCTGGAAAGTACACAATTCGAATGATAATCTTTGATTCGACAAGTAGCATTTTCCCAACTTCCACAAGATATCAACAGAACTGAAGTCCATAATGCCTGGAAGCAGTTCCATTGCGCCTTGATTGCACTTTCTGTCATCCCTTCACTCTCTTTGTAAAGTGTGATTATAAACTATACTGCAGTTTGGACTAGTAATAGATTGATTTTAACTGGTGCAGTACATATTGTTTTCTATAGTATGTAGTGCTATTAATAAGTGACCCTGCTTACATATTTTCCAGGTTCTCATTTTAATTTTCCTTGTTTTTCAGCATTATTCAGTTTTTATTGAATCATTTGGGGGATTTGCCCATCCCTAATTGGCTTTGAACGGAATGGCTTGATGGGTGATCTCAGATTATTGAAGAATCAATCAGATTGCTCTGGATTGAGTTGGACGCAGGGCAGTCCAGGCGAGAACGTTATCCTTCTTAAAAGACCCGACTGAACTAGATGGGATTTTGCGACAGTCGGCAATGGTTTTAACGTTCACTATTGGATATATAATTTCAGATTTTTATTGAGTGCAAATATTTCAATCCGCCTGGAGTTTAAACTGGATTTGGAGATTTTAACGCAGGATCTCTGGAATATTATCCAGAGAGAATCCCGCTCCGCCACCGCCTCCCAGGTCACCTATTTGTCCTAACGTGATGTGAGAATTGTTTTGCTGATGTATTCCCCGTGGATTGTTTGTCCACTTGATGCAGCTCATGTCCCACAGTCACATCATGAAATGTCTCCATTCCAGTTGGACAGCGAGCATGGAAATCGAAGTATTATCCTGAAAACATTTCGGAAAACTTTCTCATTCCTATGCTTTATTCCAAAACTAACCATCTGACTGGTAAATAAATGGGTTTTAACACTCGTCACTCTATATATATTTTTGCATAGTTTACATATCTGTCTGATATCTCTGTAAATTTGGAACTCGATCTCAGGTATTTTTTGGAGCCCAGTGGAATGCCCACATAAACGTGGCCATGCAAAATTCATGTCACAAATCCAGCTGAATTAGTTCATTCATTCTTCTCTCAAGGCCTTGCGAGTTGTGCTCACATCATGGAAAGAAAACATAGCGTTGAGATAGCGGTATGTTTGGTATTTTGATGGCGATGTTTTCTGTCATACAGCTGAAAGCAGAGTTGCCACCCTAGATATTTGTGTTTGAATAATACCGCTTTTCAGCTGCTTACCATTTGGTTAAAACGTTGCGTTGCCCACAAAAATGACAGGAAATGAAACCGCTGCTCCCGGCTGCTGCAGACTGCGGCCCGCAGACATTTGGATCCGAATCGCCCCGGCATCGAACTTAGCCGTTGAAATCTTCATGTGCAGGCTTTTTAAAATGTCAACTGTGGTCATCCAATAACATACTGGACTCTTTATTGCTTGGCTTTTTTTAGGCTCACTGCTAAGCCTATCAGCAGCCAATGTAGGGAGGACGAAGCCTATGTTTGAACCAGCAGCACAAAGTCAGTCCCAGGTTAGTTATTTTTGATTCCAATTTTGGGAGGAATGAGTGACAGGTCAGTGCAGCCTGGAGCAGCTGCAGAATCCCGGCGGCTGGAATGATTTGATTTCAGTAAGAAGTCTCACAACACCAGGTTAAATTCCAACAGGTTTATTTGGTAGCAAATAACATAAGCTTTCGGAGCGCTGCTCCTTCGTCAGATGGAGTGGAAATGTGCTCTCAAACAGTGCACAGAGACACAAAATCAAGTTACAGAATACTGATTAGAATGGGAATCCCTACAGCCAGCCAGGCCTTAAAGATACAGACAATGTGGGTGGGGGGAACATTAAACACAGGTTAAAGAGATGTGTATTGTCTCCAGACAGGACAGCCAGCAAGTCCAGGAGGCAAGCTGTGGGGGTTACTGATAATGTGACATAAATCCAACATCCCGGTTTAGGCCGTCCTCATGTGTGCGGAACTTGGCTATCAGTTTCTGCTCAGCGACTCTGCACTGTCGTGTGGCGTGAAGTCTGCCTTGGAGAACGCTTACCTGAAGATCTTCAGGTAAGCGTATCTTCAGGTAAGCGTTCTCCAAGGCGGCCTTCATGACACACGACAGCGCAGAGTCGCTGAGCAGAAACTGATAGTCAAGTTCCGCACACATGAGGATGGCCTAAACCGGGATGTTGGATTTATGTCACATTATCAGTAACCCCCACAGATTGCCTCCTGGACTTGCAGGCTGTCCAGTCTGGAGACAATACACATCTCTTTAACCTGTGATTAATGCTCCCTCCACCCACATTGTCTGTATCTTTAAGATCTGGCTGGCTGTAGGATTTCGCATTCTAATCAGTATTCTGTAACTTGATTTTGTGTCTCTGTGCACTGTTTGAGAGCACATTTCCACTCCATCTCACGAAGGAGCAGCGCTCCGAAAGCTTATGGTATTTGCTACCAAATAAACCTGTTGGACTTTAACCTGGTGTTGTGAGACTTCTTACGGTGTTCACCGCAGTCCAACGCCGGCATCTCCACATCATGATTTGATTTGATTAGACCGCGCTTCCTGAGGCCCGAGGCAGCGTCTAATTTAATTTGTTCCTGTATTGGGAGAGGGGTGTGGTCAAATCACCAGTGCGGTTCCTCAGAAAGTTAATGCGGGACTGGACCGGGAACAGGGGAAGTCGCGGAGCGGCTGAGATGTGTGAAGCCATAGCTGGCCTGGGATGTGAAAGTCACAGCTGGCTTGGGATGTGTGAGTCACGGGGGAATTGGGATATGTGAAGTGATGGCGGACCCAGAAAGAGAAATGTTTCGTTGGGTGCAGGCATTGTGATCTGGTCACGATACGGCAGTGAGAGTTTTTGCGCAGTGAGAGTTGTTTTTTGTGAATTCCTGCGCCACAGTGCGTGAGATCGTGTGTGGCAGTGATTGTGTGTGTGTGTGTGGTAGACAGAGTGAGTGGTTTGGCAGTCAGAGTGAGTTGCTGTGTGTGATGTCAATGAGTGCGCGTGACTAAGTGTGCGGACGTTGAAGTCAAATTGAGCGATTTTGTGCGCGCAGCAGTAAGAATCAGTGAGAGTCAATGGCAGTGACGGCATGTTTCTGTAACATTGAGTGTTGGCCTGTGTGTCACTGAGAGTGGGTGTACATCTGCAGCATTGAGGAAATGAGTGAGTTAGAGTGACTGTACCTTACTCTCAGTCCCACTACTCTCCATTACTCTCAACTTTCCCCTCCAAGATATACACAAGAACCAACGCGCAGTGACTGAAGATGAGTTAGTGAACAGCTTGAGACTGGGAGGATCACATAAATGCGGAAACCTTCGCTTGGTAATTTTTGCTAAATTTTCGCTTCAACTTTTCAAGTTAATGAAGTGACATTATTTTCATTTCTCTCAGCATTTCAAAATAATGTTCATAAAGCCTGAACAATATATTGAAGTTCAGTATATTGTGGTGTCAAGTTTTATTATTCCAAAATGTTATATCAGCAACTTGATGGAGAAAACATGCAAATATGATTCCCCAAACGACAAGTTTGCAAGAGCCAGATCCAGAACTAACAAAGCGAGTCCAGTGATTACATTCTTTGCATCAAACAAATCTGTTGCATGCACCTTAATCTCTACACTAATCGCTCACATGCACAATGGGGATGTGGAAGAATGAGATTCTCAATCTCAGCTCGGACATTTTCTGTGAAAGGGAACAATTTTTTTCATTTTCTTTTACATTGTTGAGATAGGAACCCTCCGCAGTTCACTGTATAGTTCACATGGTCAGGCAGTAAGCTACTGATTCACTTGGGAAATAATTTACTCCGCTGAATTGTTGCAGTTTTTCTGACCGTGTGGCGGGAGGTTTCCGATCTATTTCATGCTTTCAGAAACTTAATTTTTTGGACCACACACTGCTGTAAACGAAGACTCAATAAATACATTTGGTCCGGAGAGAAAAAAAAAGACTATGTGCCGATGCATCGAGCAGAGCATTAACCTGCATGTGTTAGCAAACGAGTTTGCATATACAGGGTTAATAAAAATGTTCGTCTTGTATGATGCTCTTGTTCTATGGTATCTGAAATACATAGTTTCAGTCTGCATAGGATATTTCAGGAACTAAAACTGGGGGTCGTGTAATTCTGAATAACGAGAACGAAATGTGAGTGTAGAAACTTGGGAATAAGGGAGACAGCGGTTGCTCTGCAGATATATTGGGCAGTAAGTGGGCTCAGGGACGGCATTTTGTGGCAGAAGGCCGAATAAGGGGGGATCTCCCGGCTACAGGAAGCATATTTACCGGGGACATATAAAAAAAACTGTAGAAAGCCGAGCTAAGAGGAAATAAAAACGAGAAGGAAAAGTAAGAGGTCACAGTTGGCATACGGGGAAATTTCGGTCGAGAACAGAGAATAATTAATCATTATTCCGAGCCAATTACAATTAAAACCGAAAAAAAACGAACTGCCACTGCTGCAAATGTGAGAGAAGGAAACATAGAAATGGAGGCAATATTCATCACCTGCTGAAGCGTTTCCAGAGAGAACGAGAGATAAGGATTTTCTTCTATTACCTTTGATCGAAGTGGGGACAATAAAGGGAGAACTAGGTTATTCCAGTGCTGTTGAGCAACAATTATCAATTGAAAATCTAATCTGATAAACTTGTGAAGGCAAAATATAAACTATGTATTTCGGGCAGCACAGTGGCACAGAGGTTAGCAGTACGGCCTCACAGCGCCAGGGACCCGGGTTGAATTCCAGCCTCGGGTGACTGTCTGTGTGGAGGTAACACATTCTCCCCGTGTCTTGCAAGGATTTCCTCCGGGTGCTCCGGTTTCCTCCCACTGTCCAAAAATGTGCGGATTCGGTTGATTGGCCTTGATGAATTGCTCCTTTGTGTCGGGGAAATAGGAATGTAAATATGAGGGGTTATGGGGATGGGACCTGAGTGGGATAGTTGTCGGTGCAGGTTCAATGGGCGAAATGGCCCCCTTCTGCACTGCAGATTCCATGATTCCAACTGCTTTCTCCAATGTTGCTTAAAATTTGAACACTTTTCATGTTAAAGTGATAACTTGTATTGATCTTGCGCTTTCTACATCTCCTGACGTCATAAAGAGACATAGTGTCAAATAGACATGTATTAATGTTTAATCTGCTTTCGTTTCCGTAATTTAGGACATTAGTCATACGAACACGAGTGTTTTAAATCCATCTGAGTGCTCAAGTGAAGCTCGCCTGTTCATATTTCATCCAAATGATCGCATCAAACATAATGGCACCTTCCATAAGTACGGACACTCTATACAGCACGACCTTCAAAAGAGATTATCCGACATAGCAGCTGCAGCACCGAGTGTACAGCATTCCCAGCGCACTGGCATTCTGAAATCATTCCACCTGTGATGGAAAAATAAACAAGCGAAAGCAGAGAAGTGGCGGTCCGTTTCACCAAAAGTGGCTCATCCATTTCTGTCCCCACATGTTATCTAAAAACTGCCGACTACCTAAAATAATTGATGAGCTTGCAGACTCCAATAATTATCACAATTTTATTGCAGGTCCATAAATGTACTTCAACTTTCGATCGATATCAATACGCTATAAATTGTAATTATTTCACTGTGAAATTACAATTATAATTCCACTTGTGATGGAAAAGTAATTGTAATTTCTGCTTAACCCAGTTGTGTTGATTTATTTTACTAGTTTACAACTTCAAAATGAACTTCTAATTGAAAATCGTTTGGAAACAAATATTGTTGTGAATTAATTGCATCAATTATAATTTGTCTGTGGGATCGTACATTCGCGCCATTGCCTGAATATTCAGTCACGTGCAGCAGTCGTTTTAGTAATTCGATTTTTCCCACATCGCAGCGTCCTTCTCAGCTCTGCCCTGAATTTGGATTGGGTTAGAGCGTACATACACGTGCTGGTACAACAGTTCAGTGTACTGAGCATGTCAGCGCTTTCATGAATCACAGCAACAGGGTGGTTGAAGTCGGGGAAACTGTAGCTTTCAGTGAGCCGTGAGAAAAGGAAGAGGCCGATTGTCGGCATCCACAACAAGATGAAACTCGCCGAGGCGGCAAAGAGCAACACCAGGGCTTTCCTCCGATTCTGCATCTCGGGGTCCCCAGAACTGTGAGCATCTCCCCGGAATCCCCGCCGGACACGACTGGCCGCCAGGACGTGCCTGACTGTCAACAGGTTGAGCAGCACCACAGCGAAGTAAGGAACTAAGGGATTTAAAATAATGTTCATCCAGTCAAATGCTCTCCAGGCCTGCTTAGATTCAATGCTGAGACCGTCTCTATGTTCGTTTTGCAGGTTTTTATGATCATAGTAATGTATATTTGTGAAATAATTTGGGATTCTTCTGAAATATGTCGCAAGATAAATCACCACAACTACCAGAGCTGCAGATTTCGGAGTACAGTAAGTTCCTCTGAACTTCTGGCAGCAGATTGCCACGAAACGGTCAAAGGTGAAGGACACGGTTAGCCATACTGAGCAGTCAATCACAGCGGTACTCATGATGGAGTTGAGGCCATAGGCTACGCTGTTAAGGTAAAGCACCTGTGGGAAATTGGGAACCAATATATGGTTTACCAGAACAAGAAATGAGAGGACCAGGACGTCTGCCGTGATCATGGCGACCAGGTAGATAGTAGTGCTCTTGCACAGACCGCAGTCTCTGAGTTGGAGTGTTAGCATCGTGATTAAGTTGGCTGCAATAAACAACAATTAAGAGAGGTTAGACAAAAGAGCTACATGACTTAGAGTGAGTTCGATAATGTGAAGCCAATGTCCATTGGCTCAAATGCAATATTTATTTTAACACTGTTATATGTTCATAATAGCCCCCACCCTGAAAACGTCAAACACTCTGCAGTACAGCAATTCTCCTTCAATTTTACTGGAATCCATGCTTCAACGTTCCGGTTTCTATCGTCTATCTAACTTACGCCTGTAACTCGCTGCCACGTTTCTCTTCTCCAATCAGATGTTTTGTAAAATGTCCGACATGACGGCAAGGTGAGATCTTTAGTGATAGATATCCACAGCTGGATATCTGGATGTCTTGGCAGCTAAACAAATGGAGCACAGAATGCAGACAAGAAATCAAGGATTCTCCAGCGCCTAGATTTGGAAGACTGCAAATATGAAAGATGGTCGTGATGTTGTATTAAATTAACGGTGCACTGGAGGGCATGGCCATGGAAGAGATTGGAAGTGACAAAGCGAATGTTACATGCTCGCGTGCAGTTCCAGGGCATTAGGAGGAAGACACGGAGAATGTTAGCATTCATTTCAAAGGGGCCGAGTGTAGAATTGTGGAACTCGTGTTCAGCGTTGAAAATAAGTTTTGTGACACCCCCGAGAATTCTGTGTGGAGCTTTGCGCTTCTGACACAAGGTTGGGAATACTTGCATTTTTGGAAGCACTCAGTGATAGCAATTGCGAGCTTTTGACTTACGAGGCAACGTTCGACATGTGGGGGCTATAAAAATTAGAGTTCTGAATTGTGAGAGATGAAACAGTTGCAAACGTTTAATATTCTGGCGGGAGCTTTTCAGTCCAAATGCAAAGTGGATACATGTACCATATTACATTTACTTAAAGAAATATGTTACTTTAATGCAGGCATTTATGGTAAGGTTAACTACAATGCTTCACTGCCTAGAGCGAGTGTCTTATGAGGAAAGGTTAAACAGGTTGGGACTCTACTCATTGGAATTTAGACGAATGAGAGGTGATCTCAATGAAATGTAGAGGATTTATAAGGAGCTTGACAGGGTAGATGCTGAGAGGATGATCGACCTCATGAGAGAGTCTAATGCTACAGGAGATTGTTCCGGCACAAAGGGGAACCCATTTAAGAATGAGAGGAGGATAAATTACTTCTCTTGGAGGATTGTGATTCCTTACAATTCCCTGCCCAGAGAGCTGTAGGGGCAGAGTCCTTGTGCAAATTTAAGATTACAAAGTGTATTTATTTATTAGTCACAAGTAGGGCTTACATTAAAACTGGAATGACGTTCCTGTGAAATTCCCCTCGTCGCCACAGTCCGGCGCCTGTTCGGGTCAATGCACTTAACCAGCACGCCTTTCAGAATGTGGGCGGAAACCGGAGCACCCGGAGGAAACCAATGCAGTCACGAGGAGAACGTGTAAACTCCACACAGACGGTGACCCAAGCCGGGAACGAACCAGGGTCCCTGGCGCTGTGGAACAGTGGTGAGAACCACTGTGAGACCGTGCGTAAGGCTGAGATGGATCGACTTTTCATCAAAAAGGGAATCAAAGATAATCGGAAAAAGACAGGAAACTGGACCTGTGGAATCGGATAAGCCACGATCTAGTTTCATGATGCAGCAGGCTCTCGGGGTCGGACAGCCTGCACCTGTTCATATTTCGTATAGTATTATGGTCTAGTCTGGGAGACCACATGTAAGATATTCAGTTGTACATATGCTGTTTCCCATTTATGATATGTATGCACAATTGTATATTCACTCAGAGCGCCATTAGTCTGTAGAGTTATCTTCCCAAGGGAGCAGTAGCGACAGTGTCATTTGATACATTCAGGACTAAGTTAGATTAATATTTGGATCTGCACTAAGCGAATATTTATGGTGTAGAGCAGGATAGTAGAATGAACATCACAGTCGGATTATGAATGAAGTGATTGATTAACGTGGAGGGACAGAATAGCGCTCCTCTACTCTGTTCCTCGTATTGTAGCATCATTATTTCTGCATAATTGGACATTATCTGAGTTTTGTAGACGGCTCATATTATTTCATTCCTGGTTTTCACCACAGTTATGATATCGCCGGCAATATCCACTATCATACCCCCATTCACTGGGTGTTCTTAAAGTTAGATATGACCAAACTTCCTGACCCAGTTCAGGCCATGAGGAGAGACACATTTACGACTCAGTTAGATGTATGCGAAATGGCTGCCATGCATTCGAGGATATTACCGCGCTATTGTTTCCTGAAGATAATCAATAGATTTAGTGTTTGATTCCAATTTTGGACAGCATGTTTGCCTTGTGGCACACTCAAACCGTATGTGTTTGTGATGCGTTTTAGATGAAGCGTGGAAGTGCTGCGGGAAAAATGCAGAATCATTTGTTGGTATTGTGCGAAGGAGAGGACAGAAGCAGTTGGCGAATGCCAAACTGGCAGGAACAATGTAACAGCTGAAATAAATTTCTATGTTTACATTATGCAGGTCCGTACATCATATTTGCTGCTCAAAATCTGATACTCCTTACTCTGGGGGTGTAAGGACCAGATTGTTTAAGTGCTTTGAGAATACTCCAATTAATCAAGACCGACCCATATCTCCAGTTACCAGCTGGTTAATTCTGTACCTGGCAGTCACACTAACGTCACTTTCCATGGGCATGATGCGGAAATGCCAGCGTTGGACTGGGGTAAGCATAATAAGAAGTCTCACAACACCAAGTTAAAGTCCAATCGGTTTATTTGGTCGGCAACCTTTCGGAGTCTCGCTCCTTCTTCAGCTTCACTCACCTGAAGAAGGAGCGAGACTCCGACAGCTCGTGCTACCAAATAAACCTGTTGGACTTGAACCTGGTGTTGTGAGTCTTCTCACTGTACTATCCATGGGCAACACCTTTGTTCGATTGAGGCTGAGTGCAAGGCTGCGGTAGAGCAGCATATTTTAATATTACAACGTGATAGATGTCTGAACTCAATATTCATTTCAACTATTTCAAACCATAGTTTATAACGCACTGCCTGCATAATTTTGTTTATGCCGATTTGCCTGCTTTTTTCCTTTTTCTATTTTCCTGCCTTCCGACACTGCTTTCATTCTTCAACGATTCATACCCACACTCGGTAAATCACTTACTTATTTATTGTAACGTTTACCCTTCCATTTGTATTTTGCACCATGAAACGTGTTGCCATTTAATCTCCCCTACCTCCACACGCGCTGTCCGATTTTTACTGCCCTCCTCACGTCCTCTTGCACAACGTCCACCATCAATCTCTCTTCTTGAATTTCTGAATAAAAAAGGCTTTGAGCTGAATCGTTCAGTCTGAACAATCTTCACAGATCCAGCCACATTTTCTGAGTATTTCAATCATGTTTTTTTCTTGTTCATGGCGTTATGCAACAAAATGCTACAAGAGGGACTAATCCAACAGCGGATGTGAACAAAGTCCACATCGACACCAGACTAAAATAGTGTGTAACTGAACATTGACTGCTTTCAAACTATCATATTGCTGTAAAATTGATAAATGAAATCAACACACTACAGTATTGTGTGTTAAAATGGACTGCGGACAATTATGTCTCATTACATGGGGAGTCAGTGGCATCGTATTGTTGTCAATGGACTAGTAATCCAGAGACCCCGGGTGATGCTCTGAGGGCAAAAAGATAAAATGCTGTAAAACTCAGCAGGTCTTGCAGCATCTGCAAAGAGAGAAAAGAGCTAATGTTTCGGGTCCACATGACCCTTTGCCAACGTTAAATTGCTCTTGGTGAGTAAGTTTGAATCCTATTAATGTTCTATAACGGGTTCACTAATGTATTTCAGGGAAGGACATTTGGAGTCCTTATTTGGTGTGTCCTGTATCTGGTCTGCAGCATTGCCTTCAGGGATGGGCGATCAATTACTGGCCCAACAGGCGACGGCCATATTTGATGCACGAATAAAATAAATCAGTCAAGCATCACGTTGTAAACAATATCAGAGAAAATGGGTCAGAAAAATATCAGAATGAAGTCACATTTGGATCGCACAATTATTACCACTGCTGCCTCACAGCGCCAAAGGCACAGGTCCAAAACTGACGTTCGGTGAGTGTCCATGTGAAGCCTGCACCTTCTCCACGTATCTGTGTGGGTTTCAGAGAGGTTATCTTCCAACTATCTCAATAAAATAAATGCATGTTAATGTATTAATGTTCAGTCTGCAGGATGTCTGCATAAATGCAACCATTGCATTTTATTTGGCTGATAACCATTTTTCTCTGACAGATGCTCCTCGTTTTGCTGAATTTATCCTGCATTAACTATTCATCTTATTTCAGATTTCCAGCATCTGCTGTGTTTTCCTGTCACTAAGAAGACATAATTGGAGGAAAAAAGCGAGCTCGGATGGTTCTTGGTGGAGACGAATTTACTGGGAGCAAGCGAGGGATTTGCGTGATCAGAGAATTTGAAAACAGATATATTACAGCAACGGATGCAATGCAGATCGGAGAACACAACAACCATTGGTGAAGTCAATACACGGGCAGCAGAATACTGGAAGAGTTCAAATTTACAGCCAGAGTGATGGAAATGAATGCATTATCTGTACCGAACTCGCAGAAGGAAGGATTTATGTTTTATCAATAGAATAAAGCAAAGATGTATCAACAGAGTTTAACACTGACTGAAAACAATTTCACAGCTTACCGGGTATACATAAAGCCGCGACGATACAGTAAAAAACACCTTTAATCCTCAGAATTATTGCTTCCTCCATTTGATGTCCCTCCTGTGTGCGTTTGCTCTCTGGCAGAACACCACATCATTTTATTAAAAGACGACCCGTTACTTATACACTAGTAATAATTCCAGAGGGATAAATAGTTGTGTAATTCGCTACATCATTACAGTACATTAAACAAACATTATTGTTTCAGCATTTTTACGTGGCAGCCAACACGGCTTATTTGAGAAACATCAAAACCAAGGACACATGAAGGCTTCAGTCACTTGGAGACCACGGGTTACTATTATTATATTTCACATTCAAAAGCTCATTTAACAATTGCATAACATATATTTTCCCAAGATGTCACATTGAGAAGCTCCACTGATAAGTCCATTCACAAATTCATGAAATAAATGAGAGTGTGTATTCATGAATCACACAAGGATTTGAGTTTCTGTTTACACAAAGTTTCCTGCACTGTCTTGATTCTTTGATTCTATGCTTTATACCTCAAACTATTCAAACCCTGCCAACAATCCATGTGTATCCTTTTTCTATGTCAAAATATGTTCTGACGCTTTAATTTATAAAGAGCAAACCAAACGTCCTCTCTGTGCCTGATTCATCTCCCTCCAAAAGGACACACCCACAGCAACAGCCAAGTCACTCGATTACGACCTTGAAAGTTTTAGTGAAATATGGGAAATCTATTACCAGTGTATAAATTACACTTATATTCAGATTCTCAGAAGCTGCATGAAATTTGCTTTATTCTAGCACACTTACTTTATTTAACAGTGCGTACTTTCGTGGCGATGGCATTGTCTGAAGTTTGTAACAAATCTGTGCCACTTTTGGTTTTAAAAAAGACACAATTTAGACGAAGCAGTGAGTTCGGGAGATTGAAGTAACAAATTATACACCAACGACAGAATATGATCATTGTAAACAATGATCGGGGTCCCTAAGTATGCCAGGAATGGTGTGTAATTGAAGGGAATTAATCAAAAAATTTCAAATTATGCCCATGATCAGATCTAATTTGATGGTTCCACAAAATCCGATTCCGTTATCATTTGTGGCCCTGAGGAATGGAAAATCGATCAGCCTGACAATGAAATACAGACACTGATTTGAAATGATATGAGGGGTGAACAGCATCCTACAATACATAGTGTTTACTTTCAGACAACTTGTTCTCCCCAGAGGCAACCCCATCTCCAGCTCATTCACTCCAAGTGATGCAGATGTTAATGTGTATGGCTGTTGAGTGGTTGAAACAGGATAGGTTCAGCGAGCACCACTCGCTGCACAATTAAGCCACACTCAGTGCTGCTTGAAACTGCTTACTATACAATGTTCATCCAGGAATGCTATGATAACCCCGGATTCCCTTTTGTACGACAGTTTTCTGAAAAGACAGCGTGCCGCCCACGAACACCACACCTGCCCCCCATTAGTCCCACACAGCCTGAGGATGTTTCATACTCTTTATCTTCGTGTCAGAAGCAGATAGAATAATTTAACAGTTGGATTTACTGCTTCCCTCCCTTACCATTACATTCGCCCTATTGCTCCGAACATCTATACATAACTTTCTCCACATTCATGTCAAAGGATTTGATGTCTCGTTGAGCCATGACGCATTCTTCGCAGTTTGTTATTTTATTAACCAACATTTTTTTCAGAAAAAAAAATCATAACTGTATACATATTCAGTGCTCAATGTCAAGGTTGAATACGACTTCATCCAAAGCCTATACCCATCTGTGTCAATATCTAGGTTTTGATGAGGATATTGTGATTTAGCAACGGGATATCGGTAGATTGAGTGATGAGTGAAATCCTGGCAAATGGAGTTTAATGTGGGGAGGGATAATGTCATGTATATTGGCATATTGGCAGGGGGGAATCAAAAGGCAGAGTTGTATCTAAATGGAGAGGGGCTGCAGGTGAGTGAAGTGCAAAGGTGTCTTGGCAATCTAGTGCATGAATTATAAAAATAAACTAGCAGGCAGTTCCAAAAACTAGTTAAGAATGCAAGCTGAGAGGTATTTAGGCCTTCATTGGAAAATGGTTGAAGATTAAACAAAGGGTGATATTGTTGAAATTGTACAGGGTGCTGATGAGACCTCATCTGGAACTGCATACAGCTTTGGTCCGCGTACACTAAAAATGATACAGTCATATTGGAAGCAGTCTAATGGATTTAACTATGCTATTTCCTGGGATAAGACTGTTCCCTTTCAAGAGCGAATTAATAGTGTGCCTGTATTCCTTGGAGATTGGAAGACTGAAGGGTGACATTATTCAATCACATAACATTCTGAGGGTGATTGACAGAGTAGATGGTGCGATACCGTCAATGGTGGGAGACCTCGAATAAGGGGATATGACGACAAGATAAATGGTTGGTCATTTAAAACTGAGTAACATAAACATTTCTTCGCACAGAGATTGGCGAATTTCTGGAATTCTCTGCCCCAACATATAGTGGAGACCGGATCATTAGCAGTATTTAAGGTGGAACTGCGCAAACATTTGATAGATTGGTGAATAGAGGGAGATGGGGAAATGATAAAGGTAAGATATTGACCATCCTTGATTACATTAAATGACGGGTCAGGCATGAAACACTTGAGCGGGTGGTGATAAAGCTGCTTATTTCGGTTCAGCAGTCGATGTTTTGTAATCACCTCTGCACTGTGTTGTAGAAGCAGTTTCAAAATCCTGACTGCGCAACATTGAGGTAATTATGTTACAATTCTATCAAGATGTTAAGGGAAGGGCCACTTGTTTTCCTGTCTCCCGATTCATCTCTCTTCCCTCTCTATCTAGCAATTGGAGATCATTGCTTTACAACCTACTGTGGAAGTGCCTTGGATGCTTAAGTCTGTGAATCGAATGTGCGCCAGTGGGCATTTCCTCTCCATCTTTCAGCTTATATCATAAGCCTTCAAGGCAATCCAAGCCACTGCTGAGAGCTCGCAGAGGCGTGCTCGCCTCACTGCATAACACTATGCTTCAACCTCTGTTGTGGTAGTTTGAAAAATATCAAGCTCTAAGCCCATATAATCCCCAAATCTGGAACAAAAAACTCAAATACAGGATATTTTAGATAATGGTGATGCTTTACACAAGCGAATCTGGATTGCCAGTTATATTGTCGTGAGCGAGTTGATATCTGTCCGTGCCTTTGTCTTTGTGTGTTGTTGTTTGTGATGCAGAGTTTGTGTAATAGATGAGATATTACATTCTCCCACCGATCATTCCAAGGACCAGTCAAATGTGGTGTTAGTTAAAGCGTACCTTCACTCTGCACTCGTGTTTCAAACGTCAGGTAGGGAGTAAAAGTCACTCAGTTTGGTTGCATCGAAAAGTAAACAGGGCCAGTACAACATGGGGTTACAAAGAGCATAAACGTTGTATTTGTTAACGTTTGAACCCTCCCAGAATGTGTAAACCACTGTTAGAAAGAGCGTAGAAGTCCTTGGAATAGAAGACCTAACTGTTCAGATAACAGTATATTCGACTCTTGGCAGTGCCAAGGGAACTTGGAAATGTGGCAGTTGAAAGTATAGAGGCACTAATGTTGATTATATTTGGAATGTGGTGCTAATTAAAATGAAATTATGTCAACACAATTGAGGAGAAATAGCCTCTCAAAATGTTAGATAACACGAGGAAGAGGACGGACCCTGGAGCAGTCTATTATGAAAGATCAAGCTGGCGTTAAATCGAATGCAATGGGAACCATGGAATAATATTCATAGAATCTGCAGCAGTGTGGATTTTGGAAGAAATGGTGTTGATTTCAGAGATCATGCGAAGATCTGTGAGTCGAGAAACTGGAGGTATTTTTATTCCCTTATTATCCAGCAAGCGGGGTCAATTCCATATTACTGCCTTGGCCCACAAGAGCACACATTGTTCAGGAAGTTATCGTCAACTCCTATATATTTCTGGTGTAATAACAAAGATGGATATCAATAATTTACATTAATCTTTCGAGTGGTAATGATGGGACCAGCTTTCACACGGTGGTATTTCTTTTCTCCGACATTATTAATGACTCATTTAATTAAACGAATCGGATATTACCCCCCCCCCCTCCCCATCCTTAATCTGCTCTCTGCACTTGGACTGTTTCACCCCATAAGTGAAGGCATTTTTGCAGCAAAGTAAGTTGGCCAACATATACGGGAAGCTTTGAAAGATATGCTCAGAAGCATGACGCTTCACCATATTTTTCCAGTAACATTATAATCTAAGAACTCAATAACCAATCGCGACTCATTGGATGAAGTTGCCTGATATGGCGCAGTGTAATGTTGCAGCAGGTGTATGCTATCCATCTCTGGGTCACTGTATTGTTCTACCTTGCATTGACCTCTTCGGAATTTACAGAGTCGAATGTGCCTAAAATGGGTCTCACTGTCAGAGCATTAAGCAATACAATCAATGAAAATCCAACAGCCGTGTTGCAATTATCTCAAATCAGCCAAATACCATCCAGACTGGCTGAGAAGCATCGACTGGTTTCACAGCAAAGAACCACGGTAAATTATCAATTATTTATCTGGGTTCAACTGCAAATTAGACGGAGGCATTTTTCAAACAGAGCAGAATGCATGTTTTGGCTATAATCACGGCCACAGTTTCCTAAGTGCAATATTTTGACTTCGCATTCTGTCAATATAACTTCAAATCGATCGAAGAAAAAACGACAGTCAATCGGAGGAAGTACTCGGTGGCTGCAGAAAAATGGCATTACAATATGAGTGCGATGTTCAGATAGGGTCTAGCAAAATTATAATTATTTATCCAATACAATATGATAGCCGTGATGATGAATAATAGTTTAGCAGCCGACATGGCCAGGATGTAGGGGCTGGTGCAACTGGAGAGCACACTTTTCTGAGACAGGATTCCATTTACCATTAAATTAACTGTCAGTGAAAGAAGCGAAAACGTACTGAAAATGACTTATTAATAAGTCACCACATTTGACCCTGAGACTAAGTGCTGGATTTTAGCAGGAAGTAAAGGATTATTTGCAACTCGGTGAGAGGTAATAGCGCACAAAATGCAGGTTGCTTTCTCCTTGGATTGAAGATCAGAAAAGTTGTCGATCAGAAAACTGCTCTCAAAAGGCACGTATGGGTTTTGTACCGACAGAACAATGGAATAAAGGCACAAGTGATCCATCTCTATCGGTTTTAGGAAATTGTTAGAAAATGGAAAGTGAAAGATGAGTACAAGTTAATCTTTTCATTGTGATGATAGGGTGCAGAATTACCGTTGTGACCAATGAAGGAAATCTGCATCCTTGTAATGTTCCTAAATTCCATCTCCATGCAGGTTCATCTATTATAGTCACATCATCGAGACAACGCGGAAGCAGGTCAATTGGCCCATCCATCCTGCACTGAAACTCTGACAGAGCACCTTACCCATGCTCCCTGCCTGACATCTTCCAGTAACCGTATACATGTTCCCCGTTAATCCATATAACCTACACATTCTTTCACACTTCGGGACAATTTATCATTGCTAATCCACTGAACTTGCGCTTCTACCTGTGACCACTAAACTGTTTCTTAATTCCAGTTAGGATCAACACCATAGTTTTCAGTAAGTCATTTAATAGCATTACACAGTGAAGCCGTGGCTTGAGATATTTGTGATATTGATTACCATTCAAACTACTTCAGAGATGTGTTCCTCATAAAGATGTCGGGCTACTAACGGAGCATTCGACGTTCATATGGTCAGTCCTGTTGTTTTTAGCAGGAGCCCAATTAATGCACATCTGTCAGGATGTTTCATAGATTGTGGTCCAACTGGCATTCTAGTGCACTTCGATCGGGCACGGCAGCTTCTTGACTTTGTTGCCGAACAAGAGATTCCCTCTCCCCGTTTAAAAAGAAATAGAATTTCAGGAGCACAGATTATGAAGGTGGCATCGCAAGGAAAAATTGAACAAATGGGATGATATTGATTAAATTAAGACGGTATTCAAAATAAACATGATGCGCCTGCGAAAATAATCAAAGGCACCGTGGGAATTGTTGATCATCCTGGAGATATTGTTCGACAAACCAATGACTCGAGTGCACCTCGAAATGCTGAGAATGGAAGAGAAGAGTCAGGAATCGGTCATAGAATTAGCCGGCGGCGTTTTGTCGATGAGGTAGAAATTACAAATTCTGTTGCTTTTTTTTCCAGTTCACGTTTTAAGAAAATGAATTGATAACAATACACTGAGTGTGCTGCAGGATCACACTGTGCAGCTGTGCATGAATGGATAACAATACAGTGAGTGTGTTGCAGGGTCACACTGTGCAGCTGTGCATGAATGGATAACAATACAGTGAGTGTGTTGCAGGATCACATTGTACAGCTGTGCATGAATGGATAACAATACAGTGAGTGTGATGCAGGATCACATTGTGCAGCTGTACATGAATGGATAACAATACAGTGAGTGTGTTGCAGGATCACATTGTGTAGCTGTACATGAATGGAGAACAATACAGTGAGTGTGCTGCAGGATCACATTGTGCAGCTGTGCATGAATGGATAACAATACAGTGAGTGTGCTGCAGGATCGCACTGTGCAGCTGTACATGAATGGATAACAATACAGTGAGTGTGCTGCAGGATCACATTGTGCAGCTGTACATGAATGGATAACAATACAGTGAGTGTGTTGCAGGATCACACTGTGCAGCTGTGCATGAATGGATAACAATACAGTGAGTGTGCTGCAGGATCACACTGTGCAGCTGTACATGAATGGATAACAATACAGTGAGTGTGCTGCAGGATCACATTGTGCAGCTGTACATGAATGGATAACAATACAGTGAGTGTGTTGCAGGATCACACTGTGCAGCTGTGCATGAATGGAAACTGAAATCGTGAATAGTGTGCGTGCCCCACGTAAAGGCAGCAGCTCTTGTGGTTGATGCTTAAAAACCACCTGAGTTAGCCTGGCAAGTTATTCAGTCTCAGTAATTGGTCAGTAATTTGAGGAATGTAAAGTTCCGATCCATTTCGATTTGATTATTCACTCTTAGTTGTAATCATTGAAAAATCCGACCACTGCTTTCCTTCCCTATAAAAATATATTTTAAGCATATTCACATGACGCCCTCTGTTACTTTTCCATCCATCTGGCGTTCTTATCAAACAATTCACCACACTCAATTTTCTTTCAATTTGACAGTGCCCACTAAAAAATGCTTTTAACGTTTCACCTACCACTGGTTGCAATTGTCAAACATTATCCACACTAACAAAACTACAAAATTTTGAGTTATTATGCTCTTCCGGTTTCATCACATGCTGTGCCACTTTTAAATGGTGTCCAGCCAATTCTCCTGCTCTCTGCAAACTTTCCTGAAAATTTGGTTCATAGCCTAAGAATGTGCTCTCAGAACGTTGATTGACTAATTGCTGCTGAATCATTTTCAATTGTCATTTTAGCTCATGACCAAAACCTAATTCAAATGGGTAGAATGAAGTTGAGTCATTATGTGCATCCCGAATTGCAAAGAAATTAAATGGAATTCCTTCAACCCTATCCTCTGGATAATTTTGACAATAAAGAACAAAGAACAGTACAGCACAGGAAACAGGCCCTTCGGCCCTCCAAGCCCGTGCCGCTCCTTGGTGCAACTAGACCAATCGTTTGTATCCCTCCATTCCCAGGCTGCTCATGTGATTATCCAGGTAAGTCTTAAACGATGTCAGCGTGCCTGCCTCCACCACCCTACTTGGCAGCGCATTCCAGGCCCCCACCACCCTCTGTGTAAAAAACGTCCCTCTGACATCTGAGTTATTCTTCGCCCTTCTCACCTTGAGCCCGTGACCCCTCGTGATCGTCACCTCCGACCTGGGAAAAAGCTTCCCACTGTTCACCCTATCCATACCCTTCATAATCTTGTACACCTCTATTAGATCTCCCCTCATTCTCCGTCTTTCCAGGGAGAACAACCCCAGTTTACCCAATCTCTCCTCATAGCTAAGACCCTCCATACCAGGCAACATCCTGGTAAACCTTCTCTGCACTCTCTCTAATGCCTCCACGTCCTTCTGGTAGTGCGGCGACCAGAACTGGAAGCAGTACTCCAAATGTGGCCTAACCAGCGTTCTATACAGCTGCATCATCAGACTCCAGCTTTTATACTCTATACCCCGTCCTGTAAAGGCAAGCATACCATATGCCTTCTTCACCACCTTCTCCACCTGTGTTGCCACCTTCAAGGATTTGTGGACTTGCACACCTAGGTCCCTCTGTGTTTCTATACTCCTGATGACTCTGCCATTTATTGTATAACTCCTCCCTGCATTATTTCTTCCAAAATTTATCACTTCGCATTTATCCGGATTAAACTCCATCTGCCACCTCTCCGCCCAATTTTCCAGCCTATCTATATCCTGCTGTTTTGCCTGACAATGCTTTTCGCTATCCGCAAGTCCAGCCATCTTCGTGTCATCCGCAAACTTGCTGATTACACCAGTTACACCTTCTTCCAAATCATTTATATATATCACAAATAGCAGAGGTCCCAGTACAGAGCCCTGCGGAACACCACTGGTCACAGACCTCCAGCCGAAAAAAGACCCTTCGACCACTACCCTCTGTCTCCTATGGCCAAGCCAGTTCTCCACCCATCTAGCCACTTCTCCTTGTATCCCATGAGCCTTAACCGTCTTAACCAACATGCCATGTGGGACTTTGTCAAATGCCTTACTGAAATCCATATAGACGACATCCACGGCCCTTCCTTCATCAACCGTTTTTGTCACTTCCTCAAAAAACTCTACCAAATTTGTAAGGCACGACCTCCCTCTTACAAAACCATGTTGTCTGTCACGAATGAGATTGTTCCGTTCTAAATGCACATACCTCCTGTCTCTAAGAATCCTCTCCAACAACTTCCCTACTACGGACATCAAGCTCACCGGCCTATAATTTCCTGTGTTATCCCTGCTACCCTTCTTAAACAACGGGACTACATTCGCTATCCTCCAATCCTCAGGGACCTCACCCGTGTCCAAAGAAGCGACAAAGATTTCCGTCAGAGGCCCAGCAATTTCATCTCTCTTCTCCCTGAGCAGTCGAGGATAGATGCCATCAGGCCCTGGGGCTTTGTCAGTTTTAATGTTCCCTAAAAAACCTAACACTTCCTCTCTTGTAATGGAGATTTTCTCTAACGGTTCAACACCTCCCTCCGAGACAATCCCGGTTAACACGCCACTCTCCTTCGTGAATACCGATGCATTTAGGATCTCCCCTATTCCCTTGGGCTCTAAGCATAATTCCCCTCCTTTGTCCCTGACAGGTCCGATTCTCTCCCTGACAACTCTTTTGTTCCTAACGTATGAATTGAATGCCTTAGGATTCTCCTTAATCCTGCCTGCCAAGAACATCTCGTGACCTCTTTTTGCCCTTCTAACTCCCCGTTTGAGTTCTTTCCTACTCTCTCTCTGTATTCCTCCAGAGCTCCATCTGTTTTCTGTTGCCTGGACTTAACCTAAGCCTCCCGTTTCATTTTAATCAGATCCTCAATTTCCGTGGTTATCCATTGCTCTCGAATCCTACCTTTCCTATCTTTCCTTTTTACAGGCACATCCCTATCCTGCAGCCGTATCAATTGTTCCTTAAAAGACTCCCACATGCCAGACGCGGACTTACCCTCGAACATCCTCTCCCAATCAACATCCACCAATTCCTGCCTAATCCGGTTATAGTTAGCCTTCCGCCAATTTAGCACCCTGCCCGTAGGACAGCACTCATCCTTGTCCATTACTATCCTAAAGTTAACAGAGTTGTGGTCACTATTTGCCACATGTTCCCCTACCGAAACTTTGACGACCTGACCGGACTCATTTCCCAGAACTAGGTCCAGTATAGCCCCCTCTCTAGTCGGGCTATCTACATACTGTTCCAAAGAACCTTCGAGTACGCATTTTACAAATTCCTCCCCGTCCGGACCCCCAGCTCTCAGCACTTTCCAGTCTGTGCCAGGGAAATTAATGTCCCCCACTACAACAATCCTATTTTTTCTGCACCTATCCAGAATCTCCTGACATATCCTTTGCTAAATTCATGTCCAATGTGGATTTAATATAAGAGGCTTAGAATGCCAAAATACCTTTCTTATTACAATGTGATATCTCTCATCGAGTGCGTGTCAATTGAGATATTGTGAGTAACACTGGCATTGAATATTCGGAAGATGCAGATAGTTTGAGGAGGGTGAAGAGGAGATTTACTAAAAAATACCGGGAGGAGTCTCAGCTAAGTGAGGGAGACGAGATAATCATAGAAAACCTACATTGCAGAAAGAGGCCATTTCGCCCATCGAGTCTGCACCGATCACAATCCCACCCAGGCCCTACCCCCATACATACATTTACCCGCTAATCCCTCCAATGTGCGCATCGCAGGACACTAAGAGGCAATTTTAGCATGGCCAATCAACCGAACCCACACATGTGCGGACTGTGGGAGGAAGCCGGAGCACCCGGAGGAAGCCCACGGAGACACGAGGGGAATGTGCAAACTCTACACAGACAGTGACCCAAGCCGGGAATCGAACCCAGGACCCTGGAGCTGTGAAGCAGCATGGATAACCCCTGTGCTACCGTGCCGCAGATAAGATGGGTGCTTCTCTCTCCTCACATCAGAGGAAACAAATCAGGTCATGTAACTAAGTCTGAGAGAGAGGGGGGGAGAGAGAGAGAGAGACAGGCAGACAGACAGAGACAGAGACAGAGACACAGACACAGGGAGCGACAGACACACTGGTCCTCCATAGACATCCATATGTCTGTAACTTCCTTTAAATCCTATAACTTATCTGCATTGCTCCAAAACTGGCCTCTTGAGCATGCATGAGAATCATCCATTCAACATTGCAGAAATGTCAGTAGCTGCTTAGGCCTAACTCTTCTTTTTCCTAACGCTCTCTGCCACCCGTTACCCCTTTAAGATGCACCTTAACACTTATTGGTCTGGCCGGATCTTGGTCCTCCTTCCTATCAGAGATTCGCAGGACCACAAAACTTTGAAGACACGGAATGAGTTTATTCTTATTATGCGTGTTCAGGCCTCTGAATGAAAAATGCACCCAGTGTCATTAGCCCACCTTCTGCTCAGATCCCGCAATATTTTTCCTTTTCAGGTAACGAATGCAATTGCTCTCGTGAGGCTGAATCCACTATTTCAGAAGCCTATCATTGATCAAGTGTAAGTGATGTTCTGCCGAAAGCTTCGATGATTCACCTGGAGGAATGGATATATTGTTCACTGAGATCTTACTGGACGTCCTTTAGGTCTCGGTTGTAATGGACAGAGCGTGTGATATCAAGAAATGCAACGGCAGCAGCCGTATCAGAAGAAGGACAAAATGGTTTACCTCACGATTGTTGATATTGGACATCGCTCGAATGTCTACCTGAATCTGCAGTGTCCATAGTGACTTAAACACGAGACTCAACAGTAGGCCATTTCACACTTTGAGCCTGCTCCGCCATTCTTTATAATCATGGCTGATCTTCAAGTTCAATATCCTAATTCCCCATTTCCCCCATATCCCTTGATCCCTTTAGCTCCAAGTACTAAATCTAGTTTATTCTTTAAATGAGATAGCGACTAGTCCAAGACTGAGTGCAGCTTCTCTTTTGGTAAAATAAACATCGGTCAGAATAGTGCATTGTTCATTCTAGAGCCGTGCCTCCACATTCAATCTGGGATGTTAGAGACTGGAAATACTGTCCCTTATTTATAAAAAAGCTGTGATGTGGAGATGCCGGCGTTGAACTAGAGTGGGCCTAGTAAGAATTCTCACAACAGCTGGTTAAAGTCCAACAGGTCTATTTGGAATCACAAGCTTTCGGAGCGCTGCTCCTTCATCAGGAGCGCTGCTCTTTCATGAGGTGAGTCACCTGATGAAGGAGCAGCGCACCGAAAGCTCGTGATTCCAAATAAACCTGTTAGATTTTACTCTGCTGTTGTGGATTACCTTTTGCTATCAAGAACTAGCATCGGTGTTTATGAATACAAAACACGTGTATTCTGATAAAGATCCAGTTGCTTTAATAATGTGCTTTGGGGAATGATATCTGCAGGGTTTTTCCAGTCTAATCGACATCTGATTCTGTTCATGCTGCAACGGGGTTACATTTTAACCGCACCTCGACTATCATTCGGTTTGTTTTGTCACGATAATAGCAGGGAGAGAGCAGACGCCAGAACAAGTCAAGGTTTCTTTGGCATGTTCTACCTGCAATTCAATCGCACGCTGAATCTGACTCGTGAGCAATGTGTCAGGGTCATTCGTCGTCACCATCCCTGTTATGTCCAGTCCCACTGGCATTGCAGATCCAGCAGAGCTGACAGCTGTCTGGCACACATTCTGGATGCATTCTGGTGGGAAATCCCCAATAGTGACTCCAAAAATTATGATTTCTCACGGCATTCGTGCAAAGACAGGGAAGGACATCTTCTGCTGATTCCCACCTACCACCCTCCATCAGCTGAAAAATCTCTGCTACTCAAAGCTACAGGATAGTTGAGGGAATCATTAGCTTCAGATTTCTACCTTTCTCTTTGGTCCATGTCATTTCCTCAACCACCATGGGAGTCACATCATCTTTTGCATGGAAGTTCAAACGTGCATCAGCGTCCTCTGAACAGAAAGGCCTAATCTACTGGGAACTAAGTGTCAGATTATAATACATTTTTCCAATTCGATATGGGTAACAGATTTCTTAGTCTCAGTCGAATTTACGTCTCCATATTGTGAACTTAAAATCTGAGGCAATTGCCTGCAGCATTTTATACCTGGCACCAACCTCTCACTGAGAAAATCTCAGCCTTTATTTGAGTGATCAATTGCGAGGCTGTGGCGTCGTGGTATTGTCGCCAGATTAATAATCCAGAGAACCGGAGTAATTTTCTGGGACTCGAGGTTCGAATCCCACTATGGCACCTGAAGAAATTTCAATTCAATAAAAATATGCAATTGAAAGTCTGCTGATGACCATGAAACCATTATCGATTTTCATAAAAACCCATCTGGTTCACTGATTCCCGACAGGGAACGAAATCTACCATCATTACCTGCCTTGGCTACACGTGACTCCAGAACCACAGCAATTTGGTTGACTCGAAAATACTGTCAGGCATGGACAATGAATGCTGGCCCAGCCAGAACGCATGGACGAATAAAAATAAAATAAACCACCGTCAGTTATTAAGTGGCATGCGGCAAGCTGATTGGGCCTGTCAATCACAATGGCGGGTGGGCGTCTGTTAGTCACGGCGAACGTCGGCTCGGAGCATCTTCATGAGGAAAACCATGTTTAAATTGAGGGGGTTTATTTATTGTTGTCACTGACTATAATGTACAAATGTTATCTGTTCCGATTTTGGAGTCAATCTTTCCCTCACACGGTGTTTTGAGGCCATTATGAGGGGCGCCGCCATCACCGAGGAGTGATGGACACAAAATGGCGGCGGTTGTGGTTGTCCCCCGGCCGCTCGGCAAGGCCGCCAATGCTTTAAAAAAAATAAAGAAAAAAAATGGATTGCGGGTGTGGTTCCTATTTTCAAGGAGGGGAATAGGGATAGCCCAGGAAATTACCAACCGGTGAGTCTAACCTCAGTGGTTGGTAAGCTGATGGAGAAGATCCTGAGGAACAGGACTTATGAGCATTTAGAGAGGTTTAGTATGCTCAAGAATACTCAGCATGGCTTTGTCAAAGGCAGATCCTGCCTGACGAGCCTGGTGGAGTGCCTCGAAAATGTGACTAAACACATTGACGAAGGGAAAGCGGTAGATGTGGTTTATATGGATTTTAGCAAGGCGTTCAATTAGGTCCCCCATTCAAGGCTTCTAGAAAAAGTGAGAGGGCATGGGATCCAAGGGGCTGCTGCCCTGTGGATCCAGAACTGGCTTGCCCAAAGGAGGCAGAGAGTGGGTATAGATGGGTCTTTTTCTAAATGGAGGTCGGTCACCAGTGGTGTGCCCAGGGATCTGTTCTGGGACCCTTGCTGTTTGTCATTTTCATAAATGACCTGGATGAGGAAGTGGAGGGATGGGTTGGTAAGTTTGCCGACGACACGAAGGTTGGTGGGGTTGTGGATAGTCTGGAGGGATGTCCGAAGTCACAGAGGGACATAGATAGGATGCAAGACTAGGCGGAGAAGTGGCAGATGGACTACAATCCAGATAAATGCGTAGTGTTCCATTTTGGCAGGTCAAATGGGCTGAAGGAGTACAATATTAAGGGAAAGACTCTTAGTGCTGTAGAGGATCAGAAGGACCTTGGGGTCCGGGTCCATAGGACTCTAAAATCGGTCCCGCAGTTGGAGGAGGTGGTTAAGAAGGCGTACGGTGTGCTGGCCTTTATCAATCGAGGGATTGAGTTTAGGAGTCCGGGGATAATGATGCAGCTATATAAGACCCTCGTCAGGCACCACTTGGAGTACTGTGCTCAGTTCTGGTCGCCTCATTACAGGAAGGATGTGGAAAAGATTGAAAAGATGCAGAGGAAATTTACAAGGATGTTGACTGGATTGAGTGGCATGCCTTATGAGGATAGGCTGAGGGAGCTCGGTCTTTTCTCCTTGGAGAGACGTAGGATGAGAGGAGACGTAATAGAGGTATATAAGATGAGAGGCATAGATCAGGTGGATTCTCAGAGGCTTTTTCCCAGGGTGGAAATGACTGCTATGAGAGGACACAGGTTTAAGGTGCTGGTTGGTAGGTACAGGGGAAATGTTAAGGGGAAGTTTTTCACACAGAGGGTGGTGGGCGAGTGGAATCGGCTGCCGTCAGTGGTGCTGGAGGCAAACTCAATAGGGTCTTTGAAGAGACTCCTGTGAGTACATGGGACCTAATAGGATGGAGGGTTATAGGTAGGCCTAAAATGTAGGGATATGTTCGGCACAACTTGTGGGGCAGAAGGGCCTGTTTTGTGCTGTAGGTTTTTCTATGTTTCTATATTTCTATAAACAAATCGTTACATATGCAAAATCGATTAACCCAAACGTTTTGAAACAAAATTAAATATCCTGCACAACTGAAACATGAGACAGGGAAAAAGGGATAGATGGAATAGGTAGATAGATGAAGGAGAGTGAGAGAGAAAGGGTTAGGCAGACACGTGGTGAGACAGACAATGACAGGGACAGGAACAGAGACAGATTCAGGAATGAAAAAATGAAATGGAGGGATCTGTCCGCTAAACATAGCGAATGACATTCTTATCCCCCTCCACCCCTCCCCCCCCCCGCCAACCCGGCAAAAACACCCCCCCCCCATCCAGCCCCCGATCCCCTGCCCCCGCGTACATATGCTCATATCGTATTGTATTCCAGCTAAAATTATAGACTCCCACAAACATCAATTGCAGACTGACCGGCGAATCACTTTCAACAACATTGGTCGGTGGACGACTGTTGCGACAGGGAGGGAGCAATATTCCCTCGAGGGAAAGCGCTCAAAATCTTCTTTGCACTCGGTCCAGGAAAGTTGGAACGTGGGATATTGGGTTATAACTCTGCTAACCAGGTACTGGTTAATCGGCACTGTTTCGGGAGTTTCAGTGTATTAGCTTTCCAGAGATCTCGGCTGGTGCTCCCAGATGTGATTTAAAATCCATCGTGGTTGGTGTATTTAAATCCAATGAATACAACCCTCAACTGAAAGTTATTCTCAGTAATGCGGACCATGAACATATCTTTGGAGTCCCAAAAAAAACAACCTAGTTTATTAATGCATTTAATGGATTGACTCCTGTCCACTTTGCAAAGCAGGCTTTCATGCGATTCGGGACACTGGTCAACCTGGTTGACTCTCAAACTCTCTCTGAAATGGCCAAGCCAGTCTTTCAGATCAGGGCCATTGTTAGGCACCAAAGGCTCCTTCAGCCACGCACACGTCCTATGAAATAATGAAAATGAAGTTGAAACACGCTGAAAATAATTCACAGGAAATCCAACTGAGGAGATTTCCTTTTAACACAGTGAGATATTGCGATCTGGACTTTCTGACTGCAAGGATACGGGAAGATATCCAATAGTATATTTCTCAATGAGAATTCAACCAACAAATCACAGTGGCTGCAGTCACTTTTGGACAGCATTCAGCTCGCTGTTGTATGGGGCATGGACCAAGCAGGATGGGGAAAGACTTGCTCAAGCATATTCGGCTAAACTGGAAGTCTTCAGGTTCGGAGTGGGACACAATGTTTTCAGAAGATACCCTGGAGTTAGTTTCAGGAACATCGAGGTAATTACAAAAGGGACGAAGGCCAAGATCAACGTGAACCCGAATGCTAAACATAGCTATTTCAGAGCCAAACCTGGAGAAGGTGGAAACGGAACTACGAAATCTTGAAAGGTTGGTACAATCAGTCCTGTGCAATTTGCAGAATGGATTGTGCCCATTGTCCCTGTTCTTCGGCCTGAAAACTCAATCTGTCTGTGAGGTGACAATAACCTACAGTCAACTGGGTCTCCAAACACGATAAAAACACATGACCTGGATCAAAATGTGTAGACAAGTTAACAGGTCGCAAGACGTTCTCCACATTTGACATGATGATAAGTGATTACATGAGCTGTGGATGAAGAAAAAGTCATCAAGGAAGCGCGAACCCCAAGGAACGCCACAGAGTTAAAATCCTTATGGAGTTAATTTGTTATAACAGAAAATTTATTCTGAATGTAGCTTCCATGCTGCCCCCTTATATACACTAGTATGCAAATGCTTCCGATTTTCCTAGGGAGTGACGCAGAAAGAGGATATTTCTATAGGAAATCGTCAATTACACTCACTAATGCAATGGCTCATTCCGACTCTGAGAAAGACCTTATTTTAACTCGTGATTCTTCCCCGTTTGGTGTGCGTGCAGTGCTATCACATTGCTGGCAAGACGGGATGGAGAATCCCGTCATGTATACCTCCCAGATCCTTCAGGATGCAGAGCGATGACACTTTCAAATTCAGAAGGGAGGTTTGGCGGCCACATTTGGTGTGGATACGTTTCAGCAATACATCTACTGTTATTGATTTTTTTAATAGTTGCCCATCCCATACTGCGCTTCATCAAAGAGGGCAAAGCAAATCCCCCAATCACCACCACTCGGATACAATGCTGCACATTGATATTGACTGACTATGAATAGATTCTGGAAAACCTCCATGGAATCAGGGCAGCGAATGTGGACAGTTCGGTCGCACGCCTGACTCCTTTAGCAACACTCGAAGATGTTGTGATGACACTGAACCTTTTGGAGACCTTGCTCGTGTCAGCAAAGCAGATTAAAGCCCCGACTCAAAAGCACCCAGCCTTATCCAAAATAAGGCACGCAATATTACAAACTGAATTCCAGCTTGGAACCTCCGAAGAAATGAAACCCGAGCTCATTAAGGAAACCAAGCTTAGTGTTGAGAATGGGATCATTCGTTGGGGGTCCCAGGAAAGTGTTGTAACCCGAGATCAAAGCCAAATATTAATGGAACAACTTAATGGCCGCCCGGGAGTATAAAAATGAAAATGCTGGCGGAGATTCGCCTGGTGGCCCAGTGTTGATTCTGAAATCGCAGACTTCTGGCAGCAAAATCAAAAGCTGCCACCTCAAGATTCCCTGAATCCAAGGCAGGCGCCTGGCATGTGTGTGGTTGCATGTGGACTTTGCTCGTCATTTTGAGGCTTCTCTGTTTTTAATAATGATGGCAGCGCACTCCAGGTCGCAACAGGTGCATCGGATGGGTTCCACGACATCTCAGGTGATGAACTTGGGCAGGACAAACAAGGCAAGGAAACAGATAATGAAAGGCCGTGACTACCAAGGATCAGAGGGTCCTCGGTGTGCATGTACACAGGTCATTTAAGGGAGCAGGGCAGGTTGATGATGTGAATTAAACGGCATGTGGTAGCTTTTTATTTTTTAGCCGATGCACAGAGTTTAAGAGCAGGATTGTTATACTGGAACTGTATAAAACCTTGGCGAGGCCATAGCTAGAGTATTGTATGCAGTTCTGGAATCCACATTATTGATGGGTGTGATAGCATTGGAAAGGGTTTAAAGGAAATTTACCCAGGTGTTGCGTTGTCTGAGGAGTATTCGTCATGAGAGAGTGAGATTTGGTAGAATGGTATTGTTTCAGTTGAAGCAGAGGGTTGCATGGTTGAGATGTAAATAATTATGCGTGACATGGACAGATTAGACAGGAAGGAACCTTTCCCCTTGGTGGAGTGAATAAATGATCTGGGGCAATGGATTTAAGGTAAGGGACAGGAGGATTGGAACGGACGTGAGGAAAGTCCATTGCACATAGCAGGAGCTGGGACTCAGTACTCGCTGTGGTGTTGGCACAAAACCTCGCTACTTTTAAGAAGTATTGATATGTAGCCTTGAAATGCCATTGCTTATAAAGCTGTGAGCCAAGTGCTGGCGAATGGGTTCAGAATAGTTGGGTGGTTGTTTTTGACCAGCCTAGCAGAGATGGGCCGAAGGGCATTTCCTGTGCTGTAGACCTCTCTGACTCAATTACATTGATTTTATATCAAACGGAAAAGAGAAAGTAATTTGGAAAACAAAAATTGAGTGGGAAAGGAGCAAGAGTAATTGGGCAATTAGGAGAAATCAAGACGAGAGAACTTTAAGAAGCATAAGCACTGAGAAAGGGAATTTGTAAGAGAGGGGATGATGCGAGGGAATCCAAAGCAGCGTCCGGTTTACAAATGAAAAATCGGCGTTTTAAGGAAAGTTTTTGAAATGTCCAACATCCTATAGATAAATTAAAATCAGAATATTCTAGTTTCTAAATTAATCCCAAAAGTTCATCTGTTTTGCTACAATCCCGAATGAGATCTACAGTGAGAGAAAGCAGGTGTCAGCAGCTTGTTTCTTCACCAACCTGTGAGTAACTATCGCCGTCCATCATCGCGGAAGGGAAGAGAAAGGGCTTGGGATGCTGTAAGTACCACACAGCAAACTCTCTTCACTGGAAAAACTAATCTCCGTCGAACTCAGTCCTCGGGGGGTGGGCGTATTTTTTCTTTACAACCTCACACGTATTCACAATAAATGCGGAGGTTTTACAACTATGGATAATATCAATAAAAAGAAACATATATATGTATTATATTAGCTTGTGTCATTTCCAAAGTCTGCGAGCACCAGTTCCAGAGGATTGTTTGTCTGGATAACTTTCTGTCTGGAATCAGCAACTCCAAAATCCTAGAAACGAATGATGAGGCATGGGACTGATGTAGTCAGGCCGCTTGACAGGCGGTGTCAGAGATTGTTAAAATCAGCAGGATTTAAGGAGTTCACAGAGTGTGTTCACCACCTTTTGTCAGAACCGTGAATTGTTGGAGATCTTTCCGGTTTGTGTTAAATCAGCTCAACTGAGCTGTGGTTTGGAAAATAAACAAATGGGATTTGTGGGCTTTTTCACACAGCCAGTTATTCAGTCTGGAATGTACTGCCTGGAAATATGTTGGAGGTTGTTTCAATCGAGGCATTCAAAGGAGCATTAGATGTTGATTTGAGGAGAAACAACATGCAGGGGTTGCGGGGAAAGGCAGGGGAATGACACGAAGTTCTAATGCTCATTTCGAGAGTCGGTGCACCGAATGGTCTCCTTCTGCAAGGTAACAATTCTGTGATTCTGCGATTGAGTTATCCATTCTGACCTGAAAGCTGTTACCACTCAAACTAATTTCCAACAGAACTGTTGTCAAACTAAAGTAAACTGGAGCACTTTCTCAGTACTGATTACATTGGCATGGATGGTGATGATCTGTCACTGGGGCTTTATTGGAATCTGCAGTGATAACTATGTGCACGACATGGTCACTTCTGGTCAACTAGGTACTTGTATTTGTCTGAAAAAAATAGAATCTTGATGCCACTAATCCCACCTCAAAATCCATTTCTTGCATTAACAATCTGATACAGACAGAAGCTGCCATCCTCCCGCTCTGACATGTGCCAATGCGGAACACTGTTCCTGGAGATGGAAATTCTGTCTAAATATTCCACATCCTCCTCCTGTCAAACCTGGGCTGGAATTCTGCTGTGGCAAATAAAGAATGAAAACGGGGTAAAGGTGGAAGAGAAATGTCACAGTGTGAAGGTATTGATATCAATGTTGAGTTCACAAGGATGTAACCTACTGAATCGGAAGGTGAGATGCTGTTCTTCCAGTTTGCGTGGGGCTTCACGGGGACATTGCAACAGCCGAAGAACAGTCATGTGGACGTGGGAGCAAAGTGCTGATTTGCAATGACAGCAACGGGAGGGTCACGGCTATGCTTGCCGACTGAGCAAACGTCTGCCACAATGTGGGCACCTAATTTGTGCTTAGTCTCCCCCATGTGAGACCACTCTGGGAGCAGCGAATATTGTTGCATCAAAGAGATCCATCCCGCCAGAACCCACAAACAATGCTCACACCCTCCCCTCGCCACAGGACTATCAGTTTAAGGAGTGGTTTACAACAGCCTTCTCAAGGACAGGGAGGGTTGAAAATAAGTGTCGGCCTTACGATTGAAGCTCACACACAATAATGAAAATTGGTCAAAAACTCAGGGAATGTTCTACTGGCATCATGATGTAGGGTCAGTAATCCAAAGTGACCCGACCTCATCATCTCCATACTGAAAGATACAAGAAGGTCACTCGCTGCTTCAGTGAGGTGAATATCAGTGTTTGCCACTTAAAGTGCAAGCGGAGAGGATAATTAATTGATGAAGGAAATGCTGTTTCAAACAGGATCAGGTAAATTCTTAATCATGCACTCTTATATTTTTACTCAAATGCATGGAAACCATCACAGTGCGGGACAGTTTTGAATAAGACATCTCACTCCAGTTGCATTGCAGGCTCTGGAGTTTTAACTCTTCTATCTCGGAAAGTTTCAGCCTCCCATTTCGACAAGTTGTCCATATTTGAACAGTTCTTGCCGTAAAGCTGTCAATAACATTTGATCAAACTTTCGCCACTCTACAGCGGTACACATATGGTAAGGGAGGTGGTGTAGCTCTGATATTTAAGGGTGATATCAGGGCAGTAGTGAGAGATGACATCGGTTCTATTGAAAAAAAAGTTTGAATCCATTTGGGTGGAAATTAGAAAGAGTAAGGAGAAAAAATCACTGATCGGCATAGTCCATAAGCCACCAAATAATGACATCATGGTGGGGTGAGAAATAAAAAAAGAAATAACTGATGAATGTAAAAATGGTACAGCAATTATCCTGGGGGATTTTAATCTACACATCAATTGGTCAAACCAGGTCGGTCAAGACAGCCTTGAGGAGGAGTTCATAGAATGTATCTGCGATAGCTTTCTTGAACAGTATGTAATGGAACCAACAAGGGAGCAAGCTATCCTGGATGTGGCCCTGTGTAATCAGACGGAAATAATTAATGATCTTGCAATTAGGGATCCTCTTGGAAGAAGCGATCACATTATGGTTGAATTTAAAATATAGATGGAGCATGAGAAGGTAAAATCCAATACCAGTGTCTTGTGCTTACACAAAGGAGACGACAAAGTGATGAGGGAGGAGTTGGCTAAGGTAGAATGGGAGCAAAAACGTTATGGTGGGACAATTGAGGAATAGTGGAGGACTTTCAAAGCGATCTTTCACAGTGCTCAGCGAAAGTATATACCAGTGACAAGGAAGGGCTGTGGAAAAAAGAGATAATCAGCCATGGATATCGAAGGAAATAAAGGAGGGTATCAAATTGAAAGAAAATGCATACAAAGTGGCAAAGATTAGTGGGAGCCGAGAGGATTGAGGAATCTTTAAAGGTCCGCAAAAAGCCACGAAAAAAGCTATAAAGAAAAGTAAGATGGATTATGAGAGTAAATTAGCTCAGAATATGAAAGCCGATAGCAAAAGTTTCTACAAATGCATAAAACGAAAACGAGTGGCTAAAGTAATCATTGGTCCTTTACAGGATGAGAAGGGGGATGCCATAACTGGAAATGAGAAATTGGCTGCGGCATTGAACGGGTATTTTATGTCGGTCTTCACAGTGGAAGACACAAATAACATGCCAAAAATTGATGACAGGATGGCTATGGCAGGTGAGAACCTAGAAACTATTATTATCACGAAAGAGGTAGTGTTGGGCAAGTTAATGGGGCTAAAGGTAGACAAATCTCCTGGTCCTGATGGACTGCATCCTCGGGTACTAAAAGGGATGACGGGAGAAATAGCAAATGCACTAGTGGTAATGTACCAAAATTCGCTGGTCTCCGGTATGGTTCCCGCAGATTGGAAAACAGCAAATCTGATGCCACTGTTTAAAAAAGTAGGTAGACAAAAGGCAGGTAACTATACGCCGGTTAGCTTAACTTCTGTAGTAGGGAAAATGCTTGCATCTATCATCAAGGAAGAAATCGCGAGACATCTGGATATAAATTGTCCCATTGGTTAGTCACACCTTGGGTTCATTAAGGGAGGGACATGTTTTACTTATTTGGTGGAATTATTTGAGAACATTACATGTGCAGTGGACAATTGGGAACCTGTGCATGTGGTGTATCTGTATTTCCAGAAGGCATTTGACAAGGTGCCACACCAAAGACTGCTACATAAGATAAAGGTGAACGGTGTTAAGGGTAACGTATTAGCATGGATAGAGGATTGGTTAAGTAACAGAAAGCAAAGAGTGTGGGTAAATTGATGGTTTTCTAGTTGACGATCAGTGACTAGTGGTGTGCCTCAGGGATCATTGTTGGGACCGCAATTGTTTATGATTTACAGAGATGATTTGGAGTTGGTGACCACGTGTAGTGTGTCAAAATTCGCAGATGACATAAGATGGGTGGCAGACCAAAGTGTGCAGAGAACGCTGAAAGTCTGCAAAGGGATAAGTGAGTGGGCGAGGGTCTGGCAGATGGAGTACATTGTTGGTGAATGTGTGGTCATCCATTATGGTAGGAATAACGGCAAAATGGACTGTTATTGAAATGGTAAAAAATTGCAGCATGCTGCTGTGCAGAGGGACCTGGGCGTCCTTGTGCAGGAAACTCAAGGAGTTGGTTTACAGGTGCAGCAGGTAATTAAGAAGGCAAATTGAATTTTGTCCTCATTGCTGGAGGGATGGATTTTAAAAGCATCGAGGTTATGTTGCAGCTGTATAAGGTGCTGGTGAGGCCACACCTGGAGTGCTGTGTACAGTTTTGTTCTCCTTACTTGAGAAAGGATATACTGGCACTGGAGGGGGTGCAGATGAGATTCACTAGGTTGATTCCAGAGTTAAGAGGGTTGGCTTATGAGGAGAGAGTGAGTAGACTGGGGCTACACTCATTGGAATTCAGAAGAATGAGGGGAAGTCGTGTAGAAACATATAAGATTCTGAAGGGAATAGTTAAGATAGAAGCAGGGAAGTTGTTTCCACTGGCGGGTGAAACTAGAACTAGGGGGCATAGCCTCAAAATCAGGGGAAGCAGATTTAGGACTGAGTTGAGGGGGGGGGCTTCTTCACACAAAGGGTCGTGAATCTGTGGAACTCCATGCCCACTGAAGCAGTTGAGGCGACCTCATTGAATGTATTTCAGGCAAGGATAGATAAATTGTTGAACATTAAACCAATAAGGGTTATTTTGAGCGGGCGGGTAAGTGAAGCTGAGTCCACAAAACGATCAGGCTCGAGGGGCCAGATGGCCTTCTCCTGCTCCTAGTTCTTATGTTCTTGTGTTCTTATATAGCGGAGCAGTCACCTCGATTTGAGCTGTGCCCATTCCTCTCTTTCATCTGGTTTCAATCCATCAACGGCGCTCTGCACAAATTAATAACTGGCTTCACAAACAATTGACACAAATACTGCACCTTTCACGAATCATCAGGAAAATCCAGAGTGGCAGGGAGCTGCTGGCGAGACCAAACGTAGTAGCTGCTAAAAGTGTCCTTTAAAAATGTGGCAGGACGGTCTCCGGTGTGTTGCTGGTTCCAGTGAAACTCGTTTGGGAAGAAAATCAAAATTCCTAAAGGACGGACTTCCCTTCATTGAGCAGCTACTGAGAGGACAACTCCAGTTGCAACGGGATCTTGATAAACTGGGCCAGTGGGCTGACGAATGGGAGATAGAGTTTAATTTAGATAAATGCAAGGCGATGCATTTTGATTGATTGAACCAGGGCAGGGCTCAGTTAATGGTAGGGCGTTGGGGAGAGTTACAGAACAAAGGGATCTTGGGGTAGATGTTCATAGCTCCTTGAACGTGAAGTCACAGTTGGACAGAGTGGTGAAGTAGGCATTCGGCATGCTTGGTTTCATTGGTCAGAACATTGAATACAGGAGTTGGAATGTCTTGTTGAAGTTGTACAAGACATTGGTGAGGCCACACTTGGAATACTGTGTGCAACTCTGGTCACCCTATTATAGAAATTATATTATTAAACTAGGAAGAGTGCAGAAAATATTTACTTGAATGCAACCGGGACTTGATGGATTGAATTATAAGGAGAGGTTGGATAGACTGAGACTTTTTTCTCTGGAGCGTCGGAGGCTGAGGGGTGATCTTTTCGAGGTCTGTAAAATAATGAGGGGCACAGATCAGCGAGATAGCCAATATCTTTTCCCAAAGGTAGGGGAGTCTAAAACAAGAGGGCATAGGTTTAAGGTGAGAGGGGAGAGGTACAAAAGTGTCCAGAGGGACAATTTTTTCACACAGAGGGTGGTGAGTGTCTGGAATAAGCTGCCAGAGGTAGTGGTAGAGGCGGGTACAATTTTGTCTTTTAAAAAGCATTTAGATAGTTACTTGAGTACGATGGGTATTGAGGGATATGGGCCAAATGCGGACAATTGGGATTTGCTTCGGGGTTTTAAAAAAAAGGGTGGCATGGATAAATTGAGCCGAAGGGCCTGTTTCCATGCTGTAAACCTCTATGCCACTCTGACTCTATAATCACCGTGGCGGCAAAGATAAAATTTTCTCCGACAACTTTTGTTCATTCCAAATCACTGGGAGAATGTTGTCACAAAATTTGCTTCCAGAGAGGAAACGAAAGTTAAATACAACTGAGTTCATCCGAGTGTAACCCGAGGCCGTGAAATGGGGATCCGCTATGACTGTTACAGAGGGAATTGCATCAATCACAAAGCGAGTTCCACTTTCTTTTTTTCTTTCAATAATTTATGACTTGCTCTCACCGGTAAACAGATCTAGGTTGACGGCCACTCAGGAATATATTTCAGTTCACTGAAGTTGCAACTCCCAGAACCACAGCCCCACATTTAAAATTCAACAGGCTCCGGGTAATTCTGCGCTGAAACACCGGCCATGAGTTTGGAATACTGAGCGCCTGACCTGCAAATGGTGAAAATGTTCCTCAAAATCCAACATATTAAAGCTGGGAAGGAGTGACATTTTAAAATATTTTGACTGAAAGGTCTGAATAAATCTTGCTTTTTTAGTTGAAAAATAATTTCAAATGGAATTGGGGTGAGCATATCATACAGGTGATGTGAAATGTACCCAAACCATATGACAGTAAATGTTTTTACATGGGATCGCATCAGATTTCCAATGATGAGGAAACTTGCAGCTTGAGATTTGCTTTGTGCAGAATATATTGATCATTGCGACAAAGAAAAACGCAGCTGTTGCTGAGCAGGTTTATGAAGATGGAAACATTCAGAACGCTCTGGAGAAAAACAATCCTCACAGCAGGCTGAAAGGTGAAGCTTTGAATTTGCAAATCCAGGAGGTCTGAAATTACCAAAATTGTGCGATCCGTCAGCAAACAAGTAGAATTATCCACTTAGTGCAGCACTGAATATGAAAATCTGCTGCTCGTCTTTTGTACTGCAGTTGTCGGTGGCCGGTTACCTCAGGTGATTAGAGTGTGGTCATAATGAGAATAGAGATCGCTTGTACACTGTCTCTACCAAACATCCCCAATACTGGTACAGCATGGGGTAAGTTAGAGGGTATGGCTCGCTCGACAATCTCCCATTAATCACTCCCAGGACAGGTAGAGCAAGGGGTTATACGGAATAAAGCTCTGGATCTTAGACATGTAAGTTCTTTCTGGATGTCGGATACAAGGTGCCATGATGAGAATATCGGCCTACACAGCATTCCACATGAGTTACATTTGTTTATCAGACGCGGTAAGACTTTCATCTTCAATGTACCTGAAGACTCCACCGAGAAATAATCCACCAGAGATCACAGACCCAACCCTAAAAGTATAAACGATGAACTCATTATTGGCCTTGCTTCCAATCTAAATTTACTCATGGTGACACTAATCGACACTTACTACTTCAATATAACCGGCAATTGTTCCATACAACTTTACTGGTCATTTCTCCATGTTGACAATACAGGTGGCAAAGTGTTGCTACCTTGTTCCCAGGGAAGTCACAACGGTAATGATCGAGAGAGAAAGAGAGAGAGAGAGAGAGAGACTGATAGGAGTGTCAGGGCTACTGAGATGCTGTGGAAATCTATCTTTGCTCTACGATATCACCTGTTAAAAAGCAGTCAAGCTTGGGAATGATCACCCTGTCAGGACCTGGTTTTGAAAAAAAATAAAGGAACCGGTGTCATCATCGAGTGTCATGAAACACTCCAACCCTGGAAAAGTGTTTGAGCTAACCTGTGAAGCATCTCTGTAGGCATTGGGGTGGTATTAGCACATAGATAGCTAAATGGAAAGGAACATCCAATTAAAAATGCCTCCAGGACATTCACCAGAGCAGAAAGAACACAGGCCCATATTGATAAAGAAAGGTTGGTGGTGATATTTGGAGCAAAATAAAATCTATCAATACATTTATTAGTGGACATTTGTGATTGTCACCGATCACGAGCAGATATTGCGACTATTCAGAGAGGACAAAGCGGTGCTACCGGTAACATGAGCCTGTGTTCAACCGAGGGATATGTTATTGTCCAACTACAACTATCAGTTGGAACACCGGCTGAGAGGCCACGTAGCAAATGCAGAGGCCATGAGTAGCCTGCTTTAGCGGACGCACCACTGATGGTACCACAATAGAAGTTACGGTAATGACCATGAATTTTCTGGCTATCCGCCCAGTGGCTGCACGTAACAGAACTTTGCATGCAAAAACTGGGTCCTCTCAAAACTTCACACCTCCTTTTCCTAGCATAAGATCCCAGAGATGCTGATCTCTGACAACGGGACATCCTTTTTCCAGCCAGGGGTTCACCAGGTTCATGAAGTTGAATGAGATTCAACATATCAGAATGGCACCACACCATCCATTGTCGAACAGCCCAGTGGAAAGAATGGTCCAGACTTTAAAAGTAGCTGTAAAGAAAGCATCCCGCAGCATTAATAGACAACAAACTCTCCCAAATGTTACTTGATATAGGAGGAAACCCTCATACCATGATGGGAATAGTGCCTGCGGAATTGCTCATGGGCAGACGACTCCACCTTTGATCTTCCTGAAACGTTTGGTAGAAGAATGGAAACGCAGCAAGAAGCTCAAAGCGGAGGCCATGGCACCAGCAGCCATGAGAGGCAATTGGAGGCAGGTGAAAAAGTACTGGCTGAAAGATTACGCCAAGTGTCCCGCAGGGTACAGTTGTGACGAAGGGGGTCCGGCATCCAATAAAATATGCGTGGGTGAGGCCATCCAGTAAAAAACGTCTGGACCAGGTGTTGGTTTCCAAAGCGCAGTTCATGCCGAAGCCAGCTATGCCCAGCCGGCGAGTACCCCGGACCGGGCTCTCCATCATTTATATTTAGGATTTTGCAGCCGGAAATGAACACGCACATGAAGCCGCGGCTACTCCTTTGCTTCCTGAGGAATGGAGTGAACCAGCACTCTGGCACTCGCTTCATCAGAGAGGAGCGACTGTTCGATGTACGCCACCCATGTCAGACACTCTGTCGGCGGAACCAGACCAGCGCCGAAACATCACAAGCACTGAGGTTCTTTGGACTGAACGTGGGAGGGGTGTAACGACCTCAACGAGGCACATGAGGTTTGTCTCTTGGTGTCTCAGCTCTCTGATTGAGTTGATGATTATCCACTCAATCAGGGAGCCTTGCCTGCACATATGTTGAGGTGTGTCAGGGCTACTGACGATCTGGATTCTGACTTTGTACCTGAAACACTTTTAAGAGTGGAACTAAGATTGTAAATAAAGGGAATCTGGTGAAGGGACAACGGCCTCTGAGTAATTATTTCAACAATCAGACCTGACCCGTGTTCCTGAGCAATGTGAGGTTGCAATTTTGCAAAGTGATACTAGGCGATGCATATGCGCAGGTAAAACATAAATCTGTTCCAGCAGAGAATCCGCCAAGGCCCTATCCCCTTCAGACTCACGTACTTACCCCGATATCACTGTAATACACACACCTTGGAACAGACACTAAGGGACAATATAGAATGGCCAGTTCACCGAACCTGTTCATATTTGGACTCTGGGGGAAAGCTGCAGGGAACCCGCACTTACAAATTCCCCACAGCCACCCAACCCCATATTCGAATCTGGGACCCTGATGCTGTAAGGCCGACAATATTAGGGATGAGGTCTCACCAATCACTGTATAATTAAGGCATAACATGCTTATTCGATGTTAAGTTCCTCTGATAATTAAACATATCTCTCCATCAGTCTTTTTACACACTGTCTGAGCCTGTGTGCTAACGTCTTGCAACTTATGCACTGGAAGACCCAAATCCCTCTACAACTTGGGATTCTGCAGCGGTTCTTCGTCTAAGTAATATTCCCTTTTTGATTTTCCCTTCCAAAGTGAAGAACTTCACACTTTCCTACCTCACTCTCCACTTCCAGATTGTGCACACACACAACTCTTCTAGATCTATATTCAATCTCCTCATGCCCCCCTCACGATATATTATCTTCCAAAGCTTTGTGTTAAGTGCAAATCTAGACTTCCTATCTTCACTTTCCTCAATTCAAACATCCATATAAGTTGGAAAAATGTAACGTGCCAGCACAGACCTCTGACAGAATGCTAGAATCAATTACATGATTGAAAAACTGAATATTTCCATTATGATATAAGGACGAACAAGAGACTTACGAAAAAACATAGCAGAGGCAGCATCACTTTGTGATGCGGAAATTACGATTGAGAAATGTCTTGTTGCTCACAGAGGTTGTAAGAATCAACGTGGACGAAAGGAGAATCACTCAATTATTGTACTTAGTTCATAAACACATGCCATTTAAAAACGTGCCAGATAAAAGTTTGCTCACAAGACTGGTGGTAATACATTAGCAGCGAGAGAGGATAAAACATCTCCCAGGAAACAGGAAATCTCGATAACTGCTCTCCAATTAGGATGATAAAACTATTATTTTGCCGCTGGGATCAAATAAGGGCCCTTAAGCATTCAGAAGGTCGATATATGACCTATGTTTTAGATGATGAGGCCATGTGCATTGCACATAGTTGTGTTCACACTCACAAAGTGACTAAGGGAAATGTGAGGAGGGCAGGTGGGAGATTAAACGTTTCAGGGAATGTGCAGGAAATGTCATATTGAGTACAATCTGGGACAATTGTAGTTCATACACTTTGTCAGAAGAACAGAAACACGGGCTGTTGTTTAAATGCAGAGGGACTACAGAAGATTGCAGAGGAGAAGAGCTTGTTTTTTTCATACATGGATCAGGAAATGTCATCTTACATATACAGCAAAAAATTGAATGTTGACCTTTACTCAAATAGGACTGCAGCTCACATCGAGGGATCTCCTGCGACAACAGGCCAGTGCATTGGTGAGGCCACAGAGTTGTTGCCGACAATTTCTCATATTTACATAGTAATAAACTTGCATTGGAGGCAGTTCATAGAATTTACTCGCCTGTTTCCAGGAATGACGGATTTGTCGTCTGAGAATAAACTGAATAATTTGCGCCCATACCAAAGGGAGTTTAGAGGAAAGAGAGCGAATCTTACAGACACATGTCATATTCTGACCCTTTCAATGTCGTCGGATATTGTCATTCATGGGACAACCAACAATTACGGGAAACCGTTCCAAAATAACATGAGAAAACTTCAGATTCTTTGTGGATAAAAGTATAGAGTCCGAATGTAAATTTACCAATGATGACGAATAACAAATGCTCTTCGAGGAAAGAACAGTAAGGGGGATAAACACACTCTGATGTGGTGCAGGCTGACCAGTGTGTGCTGAATTGGGTATGGTGGCTACGAGAATTCACCCCAAACAACGACAGATGTGCGTCATGTTGCTCATTGGAAAATGACCATCTTTGAGTGAATGCAGCTTCAAGTTAGCACTCATGAGAAATGACGTGGAATTTTATTTCCAACTTAAAAACAGAGGAAAAATAGGTCAGAACAACAGGGACTGAACACAGGTGGCGTCATCTGTTTGTTCAAAATTTCAAAAAACACTGAATAATGATGTAATTTCTATACCCAGTGGACATTCCGCAGAGTATAAGTTAAAGGCTTTCTGAAAACAATGCAATGTTTATCTGAGGGAGATTTCCACCAGTATACAGAGAAAATAGACCTCTATACGGAATACAATGCATCGTCCAATACAATGGGTCAAGAAAATATTCTATATGGTCCTTGCTGTCGTTGGTGTTCCTGGTAAATCACAAAGGCTTTAAAATTGTGTGAATCTATGTGTGAGTCTGTGCCTGTTTTTAATCTGTTCAATGTGCCATATGCTGTTTAATGTGTTCTACGCTGATCTGATGCTGACCATTGTGCAGATATCTGTGATATTTTCCCAATCGCTTGCATGATTTCATTCTGGTTCCTGCACGGAAAATCAATCTGTGGCCACAATTCCGACCAACTATAAAGCGATTATTTCTTGAGTCCCACAGTGGGTACTGTTGAATTAGATATCAGAACACGGAAAGTTTCTGAGGGAAAGTTACAATACAGGTATCTGTGATTGTAGGTTAGATTGGCACTAACTCGAGGGTCACTGACCATGCAAAATTCGGGCTGTGAGTCACGGGGAAATTGTGCTGATTTTGACTATCAGAGCATGTGAGAATGGAACAGGAGTATTGCATTAGTACCTTCCCCACTATTCAATAAGATCACGAATGACATGACTTTTTCTCAATTCGAATTTCCTCCCGTCTGGTACTAACACTTTAGTCGTTCATTTATCAAAGAAATCTACTGAAATCAGCATTCAATATATTGAATTTCACAACAGCTACGGCTTTCTGAGAAACAGACTCGACAGACAAATCACTTTCTGTGATTGATAGAAATAATCTCTAAACATCCCAAAACCAAGAGAGACCTCTTCTTTTGACTTGGGACCTCCATTTGTAGTCATCCTTCCAAGAGGAGTCACCCACTTGGTACCCGTCCTTTCAAGAGCCCTCAAGATCTCAAAAACATTAAAGTAAAATACCGCTGGTGCTGAAAAACAGGCATTGAAACAGCAAATGTGGAAACATCTCAACCAGTCTGGCAGCGATGGCACATTATCACATTGTTTGTGGGAGTGGAATGAGATGAGTTTGCTCAGCACAACAGGAGACCTACCGGGGAGAAGAGAAAAGCAGATTCAAGAATGTGGTTTTCCACGACTTGTGGAGAGTGAGGAATGGAAGCGGGAACAAGTGTCATGCGAGGATCTATTAGGGACAATATTGATCCAGACCCTGTTTCATGGCCACTCGCTTACCTGGAATCAACAGGAAGAGGGATCCAGGGAAGTTTTGGGGAGTTTGAAATTAAAACAATTCCTGTCATCGCAGGAAAGTTCGAAGTTAAATGGTTGGCGATGGAGTTTACTTAGAGATTGGGCCAGAACAGATGGGGAGACTTTCGTGTGATTTAAAGTTTTATTAGTCCGACTAAAACTAATTACAATAGGGAAGTTAATTCTTCATATTTCTAACATTATTATTGCAAAAAGTCAGGCTATTTATTTGGCATAATGTTTCAATGTTGATGAGGTTTATTAATATTTTTAGAATGTATCAATATTTGTAAGTGTTGTGGTTTATTAATGATGATATGGTTTGTTGAAACAGTTGCTTTTATTAAAATAGAAAGGAATAATGCCATTGAAAACTGTATATTGGCTAATTATGTTTACTATCAGCAGTGTTCAAGTGATCAACTGCAATGGACAGTAGACAGCAGAAGCAGCACCTCTGGAATGGGCCATCATCATCTCAGAGATAATTCGGCCACAGTCAACGTATATTCCCAGCAAAGGAAGAGGCAGAGAGAACAATTACAGAGCTCACTGTATACCGAAAAAGACAGGGATTAAGTTCAATGAGGAAACGTAAGAACAGATCGAGGATGTTAACATGAGGAAGGAGCAGATTCACTGTAGAAAGAGAAGAGAAGTTACAAACAACTCAAATAAGAGAAGCAAAGGGAGAGCATGATAAAATAATGGATCTTGCTGTAAGAGAATATCACAGTTTTAGTTTGAATAACAGATAGTAACAGGACGAATGGGACGAATGATGGGGGGTGGCGGGGGCCGGGGTGGGGGGGGGGGGGGGTGGCCGATTTATGATTGGCGATATAGGTCATAGTTACCATCAAATGAAGAGCTAACATTCACTTTTAAGAGGGGAGACTGCAAGTCTCAAGTACCCAATACCAACCAAGCAATCCACCTATGGGACTCATGCATCCTCAGTTTGAATTCTTATCTGTAACTCTTCCCCTCCTCCATCACCCACCTCACTGTCAGTTGAAGAAGGCTGATCACCTTCTCAAAGACAACTGGGCTTTCACAAGAAGTGTTGGTCTTATCAGAGGCGTGCCTACGCCATGAAATAATATGTTCATCAGAGTTGCTGTCTCATTTCCATGTTCTGTTCCCTTCTCTGTCTACAGTTAATTTAATGGCGATTCTGGTCCTGCTCCAGGGGAAGTGTGGCCTTTCCAGCTGCACCACTCGCTACCTGGTGGCCATGGCAACCGGGGATCTGATGGTTATTATCATTGACATCATACTGCGGCGGTTCCCTTTCTATTATTACCCACGGTGTTTCCTGGACATGACACCCGTGTGCAGTGCTGTCAATATACTTCGCCGTGCAGCAATGGACTGTTCTGTCTGGTTCACCGTCATGTTCACCTTTGATCGATTTATCGCCATTGGTTCACAGAAGCTGAAAGTTAAATATTGCACCGAAAAAACTGCGACTGTGGTTCTTGCAACAACAACCATTCTACTCTGTCTAAAAAATGTGCCCCATTACTTCAGATATGAACCCACTAAAATAATCAACAATGTATCGTGGTACTGTAAAAGTAAGAGAATCTATTACACTGATCCGAGGTGGCAGGGGTTCGCTAACTTTTCAACAGCATTAACTCCAATGATCCCATTCGCAGCTATTCTGATCCTTAACGCTCTGATTTTCCGACGCATTTTAATGGCCAACCGAGCTCGCAAGTCACTGAAGGATCAGAGCAAGGGAGACAAACACACTGACCCAGAGATGGAGAGTAGAAATAAGTCTATTATTTTGCTCTTTGCCATATCCAGCAACTTCATAATTCTGTGGTTATTCTATGTTTTATATATGCTTGATGTGCCGGAACTCTTTTTAGATGGCAGTGGTTATGATATCTTTGAGGCAGTCGCCTATATGCTGCAGAGTTTAAGCTGCTGCACAAACACCTTTATTTATGTGGCCACTCAGCCCAAATTCAGAACAGTGTTAAAGAAAATGCTGAAATATCCGTTTCAATCGATTGCTCAGTACATTGATTGAAACAACAGTTTTTTTAAAAATCCATAGTGTAAGGGACAGGAATATGGTGGCCTGTGAGCAGAGATATGACAGATATCCAGCTCAAAAGAGCACGATGTGACATGGGGGGAAGAAGTGAAGGGAAGTGTCTGCAGGAATGAACTGCATTGGAGGGATGTGCGCGGCGCAGGGAGAGAGAGAGTGGAAGAACCAGAGCTTGACTTCTACAACGAGGTCAGACAGGGCGAGGGGAAGGCTGCGAAGGGCAAGAGGTGAACGTGACAAAACCCAGCATTAATAGATCAGATAAAAAGTATCGCCTGAGTGTATTGATTTAAACAGTTCCTAAACTTGAAAACAGCGGAAAGGGAGATTGTTAATTGAACACTTCGGGGTATCTATGGACCGAGGAGGGTTTTTATCTGTCAGCATGTTGCCGTTTCTGGGATCTTGCTGTGTGAAGAGGGCAAGTGTGTGGCTTTCTACATCACAGTAATGTTGCAGAAACAGATAAAGGGAGAGAGGGAAAGACAAAGAAAAAGAATCAAGGAGAGAGATAGAAGCGGCTGGATGTTGTGTGTTGGAGGGAGAGGGAGCGGTGAAAGCTGTTAGTGAGGTGCGGGGGTTCTAAATGGGGGACAGGGTCTCCATTTAATTCTGAGGCTCCCTGGATGTGGATTTCACTGTCCCAGCCTCACTGTGCCTCACTCTGTACCTCTGTATAAAAATTGACCACATTAAAAACGCACTCCACACTGTTGACTGCATCTTGTGGGATCTTGCTGAGCACAAGGGACTTCGTTTTAAAAGCCGTCATGCTTTTCATGAGGGACGTTTATCCTTTCAGGGACAGAAGGGATATATCGAGACTTGAGGAAATGCCCAAAGACACAGAGGTGTGTGTGTGCGCGTGTGTGTGTGTGCGCACGCATGTGTGAGTCTGTGTGTATGTTTGTGCATCTGTCCTTGTCTGGCCGCGTGTCTTGGTGTGTTTTTATGTACGTGTGTGTGTCTGCGTGTGAGAGTGTTTGTGTGTGTGTGCATATGTCTATGTTTGTGGGTGCTGCACGTTGCTGTGTGTTTGCCCCAGTGTCAGTGTAAGCATCTGTGTGCGTTTGTGCTTGAGTGTGTGTGTGCGTGTGTGCCCGCCTCCGTGTATGTCCCAGTATCTGTGTGTGTTCCTCAGTGTTGTGTGTCCATGTGTGTTTGTGTGTGCCTCAGTGCGTGTGTCTCAGTGTTTGTGTTTGTCTGTGTGCGTGCGTCCCTGTGTGTCTGTATCTGTGAGTCTATCTATGTGCGTGTGCCTGTGTGTGTGTTTTTCTCGGTGTGTGTTTGTGTTTGTGTCTGTGTTCATGTGATTGTGTGTGTGCATGCGTGTGTCTCTGTCTGAGTTTGTGTTTCTCTGTGTGCAGCTGTGTGTGTCCCATGCGTGTTTGTGTATATGTGTCTTCTTGTGTGTGCCAATATATGTGTGTGCATGTGTGTGAGCGTGAGTGTATGTGTGTTTGTTTGTCTCAGTGCGTTTGTGTGTGCATGCGTGTGTGCATGTGGGTGTTACGGGAAGACAGTGAGGGGCGACTTTGAGGCGTCGCACAGTGCGGGAATAATGCGAAGGAGAAAGAGTGAGGGGGAGAGAGTGAGATGGAGAGAACAAGGCGGAATAGCGCAAGGGGGAATGGGGCGATGTTAAGGAAAATAACGGGAAAAGAGCTGGGGAGAATGTGCTGGAAGAGAGATTGAGGGGGAGAACAAGTGAGTGGGAGACGGGTTTTAGGGCGTGAAGCAATAGTGTGATGGGAGAGAGTAAGAGGGAGAAGGAATAAAGGAGTTGAGGGAGTGAGATACTGGGTAAGAGAGGGGCAGATGGGGTGAGAGAGAGATTGATGAGGTGAGAGGGGAGTTAACAGAAAGCAACTGGGTAGAATATGCTGGCCAAATTGAATTTAGTATCAAATCATGAATTCTAACTTTCAAACTGAATGAATTCACATCCGCGGATTTCAGTTAAAAATCGAAGTGACCCTCCCAGTGTGATGTTGCATAAGATGCTGTATTGAGTAAATGGAAACTTTCTATCTCACAATGAGAAAATAAAATGTAATGCTGATTTCAACAGAAAGCAAATCCAAATTGAGTTAAGAAGAACAAATCTGTACACAAGATTCAGGTCTGGTCTGGCCAAGGCTCTGTGCAATGGCAGCAAGACATCTTTTCTGCTTTACACAAATCCCCTTGCGATGAAGGTCGATGAACCATTTTCCTTGCTAAATGATTGTGGTCCCAGCATGCTAGCTTTTAGAGTCCCATGAACAAGGCTACCCAGAACTTTCAATTATTTCCAATCTTGCACCATTGTATAATTACCTTGTGTCTCTGTATTTTCGACCAAAGTGGAGAACTACATACGTATCCAAATTCTATTCCACCTGCCCTGTTCTTGCCCATTTATACAGCCTGTCCAAATTCTCCTGAAGAACCATCACAAGTGTGAGTGTATGTGTATGTGTGTCTGTGTGTGTCTGTGTGTGCGTGTGTGTGTGTGTGTGTGTATTTGTGTGGCTTCAACACCATTTAAACAAGTTGATTCAGTGAGCAAATACATAGGGAATGCAATGTAACGTAGATAAAAATAATATAATGTAATTAAATGTGAATTTATCCATTTTGGATTGAGAAACAGAACGGTCCAGTATTCTTCAATTGGTGACAGAATACATTTTAGAAAATTCAGAAATCAAATTCACAACGAAGTGTTGGATTGGACAATTTCAATTATAAACCCAGAATTAAAGTTCAAACAAACACATTCACATTCTGAAACAGGAGGGTGCCTCACAACTTCAATGTTGTGATTCTCTGGCATCTGAGGATCTCTATTTAATCAATGTCTTTGCCTCTCTTCATGCGTATGGAGACTTGGAACCTTCCCTTTTCAAAGAATTAACAAAGCTGCATTATTAATAAAGTTTTGCATATTCGATTTTCCACATGAAAACAATGAAATACCGTCACCCACAGTCCACGAGGAGCAAAAGGTTCCCAGCATCTTCAAAATTGTTTGCTTGAACTTTTATTATAAAATGCTGATTTTTCAAAGAATAGCTCGAATTCTTTAAGATGCAGTCCCATTTAAAGCGTGATTATTTTCAGAGTTAACCTAGCCCTTGTAGATGAACCAATTATCTGACTAAAGTGTTAGTTACAGCACAAATACTGTGGCGAAATGAGTGCTCAGTGTCTCTGAATCATCCAGCCAGTAGCTCATCTCCTAACTGAAACATTTAGAAGTCAGACGCCAGGAGTGTGAATTAATATTCTCCAATAGACTTGATGACAGCAGCTCCAAAAATACTCAAGATGTTGAATACTGTCCAAGACAAATGTACCCGTTGATCGGCACCCCCTAAACGAAGTTTCTCTTCATTCAACGCCAACATTTATTGATAGCAGTGCATACTATCTGCCAGGTGTGCCTTAGCGTGCAAGAGGTTCCAGCACCAGAATGACAAGGGCAAATCACCCCATGGACAGCACCATCTGGACTTTCGCCTGCAAGACTCACAGCGTATGATTTCGAAATATATTACCATTCCTTCACTGCTCCTGGGTCAAATTCCTGGAACATGCTTCCTGTCAGAAATCTGAATGTACGTACATTACAGGATTTAAAAAAAAACATATTCATTCGAGGGACATGAGTGTCACTGGCTGGCTCGGAGTTTTTGCTCATCCCGAGTTTTCCAAGAGTGGTGAGAGTCAACCACATTGCATCTAAGCAAGAATTCACCTGCCGACCATCCCCACAAACGGAAGTACTGATGGGTAAAATGGCATACTCGCCAGTAACGACCATGGCAGACACATGGATAACAGACACAGGAACAGAGGGAATGCGTGTCTTGCAGGGAGTATTAACAAAACAGGGAAGGGTGACAAGGAGTATTCTGCGTCCATCTCACTCTGCGATGACAATGTTGTTCTCAATAATGATTGGAGTGATGGTTCTTTTGGAGAATGTGCTCAGAGCCATTCCCTGGCATCACTGGTGGTTCATCCCTATCGGGAGTTACAGAGAGCAGTGGTACATCAATATTGGTAGATTATAGCAATAGATCTGGAAGTTAATGGCCACAGCTCTGAATCCCAGCTGGGGTGTTGCCGAACTGCTGTCAGGGCCGATCATGTCATCCAGGGCCTGCAGAATGAACAGCCAATAATCTTGAGTCACACTAATAGCAATGACATAGTTAGAAAGTGGAATCTTCTGATGCAGTCAGAATATCCGGAGCTGGTTGCGAATTTGGAATAAAGGAAGTGTAGTGTAGTAATATTCGCATTAGTCACACAAACGCACTCAAGTAAGAGATAGGAGGATGACTCCAATACTGTCTGGAACTACTGCAGGAGCGGAGGATATGGATCCTTAGGACATTCGGATAGGCTCTGGTGAGCATGTGACCTGTGCAGTCTGTACGCTTTGCACCAAAGTAGAGCAGGAACCAACGAATGCTTGTGGCCATTTGATAATGTTTTGGGAAATTAGGTGGAGTTTAAATTGCGTTCCGCTGGTGGGAGAATGTAAATAGTAACATAGGTGCATGCCACCACGTACAATAATCAAAAAGGGATATACAGAATTGCATAGTGAATTCTAAAATAATAGCTGTGGTCAGATCAGGCAGGAAATAATAATCTCAGTCAATCTTCGTGCATTCCCACCAGGGAGTACAGGCTGTGGTTAATAAGATTGTTGTTTTACAGTGCGGAATACCAAGCACATATGTGCCGTTGTCAATATGTCAAATATTTGGCTCAATGAATACCATCATTGGATGTTAAATATTCCGTGATAACATGTGCCCAGAGCAGTTTGGAAAGGAAGAAATGGATGTGGCTGTGATAGTGCTTAAGGAAAACGTTATGGTGACAGAGGATGTTCCAGAAGCATGAATGAGAACATCTATTTGGCTACACTGAAAGAACAAAGGAGATGTGATTACATTACTTGTTGCAGTCTCCACGCCAGCAAGATGAGGGAAGGATGTCGAGAAGCAAATTTCTGTGGAAAGTCCACAGATTTGCAACACAGTATAGATTGCTTTGATGGTGACCTGAATTACTATAGACCTGGATCTTGGAAATGAAGCGAACTAATACCAATAAGTTTCAGAAGAAAATGATTGACACAGGACCAACAGAAGCGGTCATTGAAGCCGTTACAGCTTCTCATTCGGAAAACATTGAGATTCACCTGGCTGTGTAAACCATTATTCAGGAAAAAAATAATACTCAAATAATTTACTTGTGTTCTTTGAAGAACTAACGTGTTGTGTATTCAGGGAAAGCGATGGATGCACTTTCCATACATTTCAAGAAAGAATTTGTTCAGTTTCCATGACGCAAGTAAAAGGCTTATTTTTAAGGAGACAATGCATTGGCATAGAAGACGATTGGCTAAAAGGAGGCAGAGCGATGGGTAAATGCATCGTTCCCCGGAAGTCAGGGTGCAAAGAGCTCTGCGTCACGTAACTCAATGTTTGCACAGCAGACCATTAGACCATAAGACCATAAGTCATAGGAACAGAATTAGGCCTCTCGGCCCATCGAGTCCGCACTGCCATTCAATCATGCTGATATTTTCCTCATCCCTATCCTCCTGCCTTTTCCCCATAACCACAGATCCTCCTATTAATCAAGAACATTTCTATCTCTGTCTTAAAGACACTACATGAACTGGCCTCTACAGCCTTCTGTGGCAAAGAGTTCCAGAGATTCACCATTCTCTGGCTGAAGAAATTCCTCCTCATCTCTGTTTTAAAGGATCGTCCCTTTAGCCTCAGGCTGTACCCTCCGGTTCTAGTTTTTCCGACTCGGGGAAAATCCTCTCCACGTTCTCTCTATACTGACCTCGCAGTATCCTATAAGTTTCATTAAGATCCTACCTCATCCTTCTGAACTCCAACGGGTACAGACACAGAGTCATAAATGTTCATCATACGACAAGTTCTTCATTCCATGGATCATTCTTGTGAAGCCCCTCTGGACCCTTTCCAAAGCAAGCACATCCTTCCGTAGATATGGGGCCGAAAACTATTCACAATACTCCAAATAGGGTCTGACCAGAGCCTTTTACAGCCTCAGTACATCTCCGCTGTTGCATTCCAGCCCCCTCGACATGAATTCTAACATTGCATTTGCCTTCCTAACTGCCGACTGAACCTTCACGTGAACCTCAATAGATTATTGAACAACGACTCACAAGTCCCTTTGTGTTTCTGATTTCCGAAGCATATCCGCATTTAGAAAATAATCTATGCCTCCATTCCTCCTTCCAAAGTGCGTTACCTCACACCTTTCCACATTTTATTCCATTTGCCACTTATTTGCCCACTCTCCTCGCCTGTCCACGTCCTTCTGCAGCACCCCCTGCTTCCTCAACGCTATTTTGCCTCTCTTTTACCTTTTATATATTGAAAGAAAACTCTTCCTATCGTCTTCTATGTCACGCGCTGGCTTACAGTCATATTGCATCTTCCCCCTTCTTATTGATTTTTTAAGTTGTCCTCTGCTCGCTTTTAAAGTCTTCCCAATCCTTTGGGTTCCCGCTAAATCGTCGCCACTTGACTTCCCTCATGAGCCATGAATGCCCCCCCTCCCCCCCCCCCCTCCTCCTTGGCATGTTTCCTCCTCCTTGGGATGAATTTATGTTGTGCCTCCCGAATAACAGCCAAAAACGCCTGCCATTGCTTTTCCACTGTCTTTCCTGCTAGGTTCCCTTTCCAATCAATTCTGTCTATTTCTTCTCTCATGTCTTTGTTGTTACCTTTATTTAGTTGTAATACCAGTGCATCTGATTCCAGCTTCTCCCTTTCAAACAGCAGGGCAAATTCTATCATATAGTGATCCTGCAACCGAAGGGTTCTTTTACCTTCAGTTCCCAAATTAAATCTGCCTCCTTACACATCACCAAATCCAGAATCGCCTGTTCCTCTGTCACAAGTTGCTCAAAAACATAAAATCTCTTTGACATCGCACAAATTCCTTTTCTTGGATCCAGTACCTACCTGATTTTCCCAGTCTACCTGCATATTGAAATTCCCCATGATTATTGTAATATTGCCTTTTTTGGCGCCTTTTCTGTCTCCTGATTAATTTTCTGCCCTACATGCTGACTACTGTTCGGGGGCCTGTACATAACTCATATCAGGGTCTTTTTGACCTTTGCAATTCCTGAACTCCACCCACAGAAATTATATGCCTTCTGATCCTCTACCACTTCATGCGATCGATTTAACTTCATTCCTGACAAAGAATGCAAACCCACACCCTTTGCCCATCTGCCTGTCCTTTCAATAGGGCACATATCCTTGGATATTTAGATCCCCTTGCATCCACGTCTCTGTGATGCCCACAATATTGTACTGGCCAATTTCAATGTGCTCAATAAGCTCATTTACCTTGTTCCGTATACTGCACGCATTTAGGTACAACACCCTCAGTCCTGCACTGACCAGCTCCCTTCTCATACTTGTCATCTTTTTTGCTCTGCCTGAGGTTAGATTCCAGCCACCTTCTATATTATCTGTTCTATTACGTGGTCTGGAATATTTACTAACCTCTCCTGAGCCCTCGGCTCCTTTATATAGTTGAAAGTCCTCATCATTAACCTGCACTTTAGTACTCTCCTTTGACTTTGACTTTTCTAATTCTCCACACAACTGAACCCTCCACCCCTACCATTTAGTTTAAAGCCCTATCTACGGCCCTCGTTATAAATTTCACCAGGACTCTGGTCCTAGCATGATTCAGATGAAGACCCTCCCATCGGAACTGGTCCCCTCTTCCCCAATACTGGTGACAATGTCCCATTATTCCAAATCCATTCCTCCCTCACCAATCTTCGAGCCACGCATTTACCTCGTTAATCTTATTGACCCTGTGCCAATTAGCATGTTGCTCAGGTAGTAATCCGGAGATTATTACATTAGTGGTTCTGCTTTTAAATTTAGCTCCCAGCTCTTCATCCTCCCTCAGCAGAACCTCAGTTCCTGTTCTACCTATGTCATTGGTACTTACGTGGACCACGTCAATTGGATCTTTACCCTCCCATTGCAAATTCCTCTGCAGCCCATTTGAAATATCCCGAACCCGAGCACCGGGCAGTCTCCTTCTGGATTCTCGATCCTGATCGCAGAGAACAGTGTGAATGCCCCTACCTATACGATCCCCAATTACGACTGCATTTTCTTCCTCTCCCCACTTGAACGGATCCCTGTACAACGGTGCCGTGGTCAGTTTGCTCATCCTCCCTGCAGTAACCATTCCCGTCCACACAGGGAGCAAGAATCTAAAACCTGTTGGAAAAGTTCAGGGACTGAGGCTCCTGCAACCCTACGTCCTGGATCCTTTACCTGCCTCACTCGCAGCCACACCCTCCTGACCTTGACCACTGGCCGAATTCAAGTATTTCATCTAAGGGGTGTGACTGCGTCCTGGGACACAGTGTCCAGATATTCTCCCACCTCCCTGATGTGATGCAGCATCTGAAGCTCGAATCCAGCTCATGCAGTCTGAGTCGGCGTTCCTCAAGCAACCAATACTTACTACAGACGTGGTCAATGGGAACCACGATGGTCCTCCCGCTCCCACATCATGCATGAACAACACGTCACTTGACCCTCCATCTGTACTTTATTTAATTAATTTTTAATTGGCTGTCAGTTTCAGAGAATCAAGAATAACACTTATTCACCAATCAGCACTCTCCCTTGTGGAATCTGCTGTCTGTTTCACCTAACTCCCTGTTTCCACCCAACTCCAAAAGCACTCTCACACAGCCAGGCAGCACTCACAATGCAATTTACAAAAAAATTAAAATAATTTGCATAAAGTGACCAAAGTTTTTTAAATTTGCTGATGGCATAATTATATGTAGATGAAACAAGTAGGCGGCCAACGGGAAAATCTACGCTCAATAAATGAACAAAGCAGATTGAGGAAATGATTATGATGTGGGAAAGATATAAAGTATGCATTCTGTCCGGAATTATGAAAGGTCAACTAATCTAATTGATGACATATTGCAGCGATCTGGAGTACAGAAGGCCCTAGGGGACCACGTGCATGAATTGTAAAAGGGAAGTATGTAGACTCATAAGTTACTCAGGAAAGTGGATAGAATGCTGACATTAATTGTGAATGAAATTGGCTATAAACAAAATTTCTAATAAAAGCAATGGATCCAGGATAAACCAAATCATGCAGGAAGTTATCATAACATTTTATAGGCGGTGGGCTTTGATGGACAGCCCAAAATGTATTGCCAATCCTTTATATCCATTGGAATGTGGTAATGAGGTCGATCCGTTACAGTCCCTGTCGTATCGGGACACCAGCAGTGCTCTGAGGGTGGCTATTACCGTACTTGGTCCTGCTACAGTGAGGTGATGGCAATGCATTTCCAAGTGAAGATGGTGAGCGAATTCTTAGGGAACTTACGGCGTTCCCAGTTACTCACTGCCGTTTTCGTGGGATTGGAAGGTGCCGTCTCGGAATATTTGGGAGCTCCTGTAGTGCATCCTATAGAGTGTCACATTGCTGCCACTGTTCATTGCTGGTGGCAGGATTGATTGCTCGTGGAAGGGGTAGCAGTATAATGGGCTGCTGCTAACGGGATGGACAACATCAGTCCACTCATCCAGCCACCCGGCCATCCACCCATTCCTCCCTCTCTCTCTCGCTCTATCTCTCCCTCCCTCTCTCGCTCTACATCAGTCTGTCTGTCTGTCTGTCTGTCTGTCTGTCTGTCTGTCTGTCTGTCTGTCTGTCTGTCTGTCTGTCTATCTATCTATCTATCTATCTATCTGTCTGACCAGCTGTCTGTCTGTCTGTCTCTTTACCTATCTATCTATCTATCTGTCGATCTATCTATCTATCTATCTATCTATCTATCTATCTATCTATCTATCTATCTATCTATCTATCTATCTATCTATCTATCTATCTATCTATCTATCTATCTATCTATCTATCTATCTATCTGTCTATCTGTCTATCTGTCTGTCTGTCTGTCTGTCTGTCTGTCTGTCTGTCTATCTATCTATCTATCTATCTATCTGTCTGTCTGTCTGTCTAACTAACTATCCATCTATCTATCTAGCTTTCTTTCAATCTATCTATCTATCTTTCTATCTATCTATCTGCCTCGCTGTCTAATTGCCCTCACTTTCTCCAGTTGATATCCGCCTCTCTCATTGATTTCGCTTGTCGTAATCCACTCTATCCTCTCCGCCTCGATCTCTATTGATTTATCTTATATGTTCTCTCACTCCATCTTTTTCATGATTGACATCTGCTTTTCCCTACCCCGCTCTCCGTTTTCATCCCTCGGTACTGCATTGTGTCCCTCCATCTATCGAGGAGATTCTAAAATTCTACTTTGAATACATGAGGAGTTAACTACTTACCTCTGAAATGCAACTGGCCTCTGTCCAGTCGCCATCCTGTCTGACATTGTGCCACCAGTACGAGGAACAAGTAATCTTGGATAGGAGTGAGACGCTCTTTTCTGATCCGTGGGATAATACAAGGACGTTCATCTCACAATTCGATATTTGGTTCCATGTGTTGAAATATTGGTGTTTACTGGCCTGAAATCATTTTAAAAACAAAGATCCGCGCATGGCATTTGTCACCAGAAAAGAGAATGTGCGGACTTCTTCACATTCATGTAACGTGATCGACTTAGTTAATATCAGTATTTGGTGCCCATCACCAAGTTCACTTGAGATACCACTGATAAAACTCCTTATGTAAGTCGGCAGTCAATGTTTTCTAATCACACCTGCACAGCTGTTAGAGAGGCAGTTTAAACATTCTGACTGGACAGCACTGAATTAATTGTTTTACAATTGCAATCGGGATGCTAAATGGAAGATCACTTGCTATACTTTTTTCCCCCAATGCATCTGCTCTCTCTGCCAATGCAGGAAATGAAGATCATGGCTTTACAACATTCTGTTGAAGTGCCTTGGGTGCTTACGTCATTAAACCCAAAGTGCGACAGTGGGTAATTTATCTCCGTCTTTCAGCTTCTGTCAAGAGGCTTCTTGGCAATCTTAGCAAATGTTAACTGCTCCCTGCGCCAATCTCTCCTCACTGCAAAACCCTGTGCTTCAACCTCTGGTGTGGCAGTTTGAAAATATCCAGCTCACAGCCCATACAATCACCAAATCCGTCAGAACAAAACTCATATACATGATATGTTGGATAATGTGTATGTTCCACAGATATGAATCGGAATTGCCAGTTATATTGTAGTGACGGATGTCATATCTCTCCGTGCCTGTGTGTTTGTGCGCTGTTGTTTTGTGATATTGTTTGTATGATATATTTTTTATTACACTGCCCCCCCAAACATTCCCACGTCCAGTCGAGTCCCGTGTTAGATGAAGCGTAACTTCACTCGGAATGTTTGCATTAAATGTCAGATAGGGAGTAAACATCAATCAGTATAGCTGCATCAAAACCAAACAGGCTCAGTACAACAGGGAATTCCAACGAGTATAAACGTGTATCTATTTTTATTAATCTTTCAACCCTCCTAGGTTGGGTAAACCACTATTAGAAAGATATTAGCTCTCCCTGGAACACAATGCATAACGTTTCAGTCAACAACCTTCAGTCAACAACTTTCAACCTTTTGCACGTTCGATTTTTTTTCTGCTCTTTTTACCAATGAGTCGCTCAATTAACTGAAACGGATATTTCACTGCATCCTTCAACTTTCCCCTGAACATTGAACGACTCACCTCATAAATAAATGTAGTTGTGCAGCAACGGAAATTGAACAAAATATCGCGCGTCTATTGAAATATATGCTTCGTATCCTTAATCTACACTATCCCTGATCGGCAGTGCCACTCCCGCCGCGCCGCACCCCCTCCACTCTTTTGCCTCCCTCTCTGTCCTTTCTGAAACATCTGAAACCCGGCACCTGAAGCATCCAGTCCTGTCCCTGTCCCCAAGTCTCCGTAATGGCCACCACATCACACTTCCAAGCATCGATCCTGTTGTAGGGAAAAATCCCTTGTACCAGTGCATTCAAGGAGGTCGAGTCTCAAGGCAAGGTTCAAAGGGTTTTTCTTTATTGTACAATTACTGTGATCCCAGGGAGATCCGCGTAGCCAGCTCAGAGACAGTGGCTTGGCCACGTTGATCTCAATAGTTACACATTCGCTCTGGATATTTATAGGAATGCAAATTCGAGCGGGAACATTTGCTCATACATTTTACAATACCTAAAAAGTGGCGGGATTCTTCAATTGCTGCCCTGAAGATTTGGCGGGCAGTTTCGATTCGAACAGATTAACACGAAGAATGTATCCTAGCCGGTCAGGAAGTTCCCTGGTAGACTTTGTCAATTTGCATCTGTATGGTATGTGTCCGTGTTAATGGGACTGTATTTTCTTGTCCCGGTGTTTTAATGTGTTTCCCATTATCCTCTCGACGTGTCCCCTTATCTAAATCGACCTCCGATGTTTGTGTCTGTATTCTATGCTTGCGAGATTAGATGTTAATGTCATTTTGTCCTGCTGTGTGTCGGGGGATTTAATCTAATCTTTTATTCTTTTTATCCTGGTTTATTAAGTTTCTTTGCCTGCCTTGGCCATTTTATTCCCATAATATTATATTTACAGTACAGTTGTGCCATATATCCCACTGCCAGGTCTTGACTCGCAGATATCCCGATCTTCTGGCCAAGGGCCGTTTTAAAATGCAGCTTCGTGCTGTTGCTGTGCAGAATAAGGATCTTCTGTCAAATTCGAATTAAAGGTCTCTCAGCTGTGCAGAGGGGGATTTAAACGACTGTCCATTCGGGTGTTCCCCTCTGCATTGTGGGCACGTTATGAATGGTGCCAATCAGTCCAATAAATGAATATGTTTAATGAGGTGAATATTGATGAGATCGTAATAAAAATATGGCTTTGGAAAATGGCCTACTTCAGTCCCTCCTCTCGTCCAGGGGGTCCCATTCATGGCTGACCCCCCATGAACGATCTTCAGAGGTACAGTGACCTGTACAGATGTCGTCCTTGCCGTTGTTCCTCTTCCTCTATGGTGTGGTTAAATTCTTGCATCTGGATACTGGCAGTGGGTAGCATTCTTGATGCAATATTTGCAGATATAATTTTAATACAGGTTAGGCCCAGGCAGAGTGTGAACAGGATGGCTACTACTAAAATTAATCCCTTCATCATGCATGCTCCCCAAACTGTGTTAAACAGCCACCCTAACCACCCATCAGTCCCTGTAAATCCCTGTTTAAAGCTATCCAATTGCTTTTGTATCCCGGACATGGCTGCTGTTATGTTTAATGTCTCGTCGTGTACATATGTGATGTATTTTCCTCTGATGATGGTGCATACCCCTCCTTGTCTGGCTAGCTGATAGTCTTCTGCATATCTCGTTTGCTGTGTGTATAGTCTGAGTTCTGCGAGCTCTTGGTCAATTGCACCCAGTGCTGTAGGGTGTTGTTTCCTAAGATGGTAAGTCCACATATGAAGAAATTCCTATTACTGGCACTGATCGCCCCTGCGGCGCCCCCTAGGGATAGTGTCCCCAGAAATCCATACCCCAAAGAAGATCCTAATGTGACAGGAGCCTGCCAGTCGGCACAGAATTCTGCGCTGATGGCCCTGGTCATTATGCGTTCTGGACATGCCCTTCGCTTGGGCACAGAACCGTGAGAGGTCTGATTGTCCCTACGAAAAAGAACCTTGGAGGCCTGTCTGTGGCCGTCATGTATACATTTTTGAATAAAAACACATAACCTTCTTTAACCCGATAACATGCATTACCCCGGGGTCGTCTGACCACATGGTCCCATGTTGTGGAACCTTCCCTCCCCCGGGACTGTCCACTTTATTGTACCCCTTGGTGAGAATCAAATGGGTATGTCCCCGAGGCTGAGCTTACGTGGGTGCCGTTGCACTTGCCACACATAAGCTGCCTACCCGCGGTGACTGCATTGCATTTTTGTTGCTTGCAGTCACAAGTGAAGTGTCCTTCCCAGACCCAGCACTCCTGGAGAGCACAATGTGCCTCAGTGCATGAATCATTTTTAGGGACAAAAGCATGCACGCACCGCCATCCCTCTCCCTTAAATCATTGTGGGTAGTTCCCATGTGTCTCCTCCCGTTGGGGTCCCATCCGCCCTAGAATTCCCGGCTCAGTGAGCGCTACACACCTTCCTTGTATCCCTTGTTTAAAGTACCCAATATGTTCCTTGCATGGTGCCCCCGATGTGTCAATAGTGAATAACTCTTGTGGGAGCCACCCTGGTGTTGCGATGAATAGGGAGTTTACTGATCACGCTGAAGGGTAACAAGCGATCCTATTCCCATAGATCTGGATGTGTGTTTTCAGGAATAGGTTTCCTTCCATGATTAGTGGTTCTGCTCCCCTAACCCCCATGTGTTGGAGCGTATTTACAATGGTCATGGTTATTATCAAATATGTCCCTATTCCCATACCGTTTTTTTTTTGCAACAGTATTTTTACAGTTATAGTATATACAGAAAATAAACAGGCAATTAAATTAAAAGTAGTTTGTTCCGACGTCTTGATAGTAGATCTGGTCCTGGTGACTGTGGAATTTGAACGAACGAAAACGGTATCTTTAGTTCATTTGTCTTCATACAGCTTTAATTGGGTCTAATGTTTCCAGACCCCCTGTCCCCTTATATCTCTACAGGCACAGGTATCTCCGCTAATAATGACCTCGTAAGGTCCGTGCCATCTTGGGGCAAATCCTGGTTTTGCAGGAAGCACTTTTGTTAATACCCGGCTCCCGGCTTTTGGGACCTCTGGTAATATTTCTGAGTCCTCCTCTGTATCGACCTGTGCCTGATTAAAAATTACGGACCGGCGCATCCCATTCAATTGGGTGCTAAGGTCTCGGATGTATTGACGGATCTTATCCTTCATCGGACCCACATCTGTCCAGACTGTAATAATGTTTTCGGGTAAGTGCATTGCTCGCCCGGTCATCAGCTCGTATGGAGTCAAGCCGGTAGTTTGATTTGTGGTCGCCCTAAGCCTCACCAGAACTGCAGGTAGGACTTCTGTCCAATTTCTACCTGAGGATTGCATTGCTTTTGCCATGGTTATTTTTAGAGTCCGATTCATCCTCTCCACCATCCCGGAACTTTGTGGGTGATAGGGGATGTGAATTTTCTGTTTTCTACCTAATAGTTGGCAAATGGTTTTCATACCCTTTCCTGTGAAATGTGTTCCCTGGTCCGAATCAACTTGAATTCGTATCCCCCATCGGGGAATGACTTCTGCTGCCAAAATCCTGGCTAACGTTAGGGCTGTACAATTGGTTGTGGGGAATGCTTCTACCCACCTGGTGAATTGATCTACTATTACCAGGCAGTATGTTTTTACGTGAGAAGGGGGCAATGGTCCTATGAAGTCCATTTGTATCTGTTCCCAGGGTCCCTTTGGTCTGGGTTGGTGTCCCATCATTTCCTTTACGGGCTTCTCGGGGTTGTGCTGTGCACATAGAGTGCATCTGCGGCAGTATAGGGCCACATCCCGTCCCAATCCTTTCCACCACCACTCTCTCCCCAGGCTCTGTATCATTGCATCCCTGCCTGTATGGGGAAGTCCGTAGTGTAGTTCCAGTAATGGGTTCTGAATACATCCTGGTGCCAATACCCGGTTTTCTTTTCTCCACACCCCGTCAGTCCCTTTAACTGCGCCCAGCTCCTCCCATCTATCTCATTCTTGTTGGGGAATGTCCCCATGTAATTTCTGTATGTCAATTTCTTCCGGTTCTACCACTATCGCTGCAAGGGGCAGGCTTTTAATGTCGCTGTTTTCTAGTGCTTGCTGTGCCGCTGTGTCTGCAGCTTGATTCCCTTTGAAATGAATCCACCCCGGGGTGTCCCTTCCGGGTCCCCGCTGGTGGGCTTTTATTTTAATTACTGTGGCCTCTGTAGGCTGTTCACTAGCTGCTAGCAGCGCCCTTATCTGCTGTTGGTGTTTAATGGGGGTACGTCCTGTAGTAATGAACCCCCTTCTCCCCCATGCGGACATGTAATCATGGACCACACCAAACGCGTATTGGCTGTCTGTATACACATTTACTGCTTTCCCTGCTGCTAATCTTAAGGCTTGGGTGAGGGCAACTAATTCTGCGACCTGAGCGGACTGACCCCCGTCGATCCGTCCTGATTCTAGGGTTTCCAGGTTCTGGTCTACTACTGCCCACCCTGTCCTTGGTGATCCGGATACATATTTGCGGTACCCATCCACATAGAAGGTCTTATCTGCTGTTGGAAGGGGTTCGTCTCTAATCTTTCCTTCCTTGCCATCTTCGTCAATTTCTCCACAACTGTGCACTTCCCCAATATCCAAAATCCCTTCCGCGGGGTTTTCTCCCGTGTCCCTATTGATGGTGTCTGACTTGTTAGGTGGTAGGAGTTTGGCCTCCCATCTTGCCCTCCTTATATTCGAGACTCTTTTGAGTTTTCCCGTGTTTAGCGTTTCTACCAATATATGTTTTGTGTGTAGCACGATAGCTCCTGTCATGACAATGGGCTCACTTATCCTCACAGCCCATGCTGCACAATCTAGGGCGGCTATGCACCTGGGCATCCCGGTGACTACTGGTCCCTCAGCCGTTGACTAATACCCTACGGGTCTCTTTCTATCTCCATGGGTCTGTGCCACGACGGCAGAATAGAAGCCGTCCTGGTTATCACAGAAGATGTGGAACTTCTTGCTTCCATCCGGCAGTTCCAGCCCTGGGGCTGAAATTAACCGAGCTTTCAACTCTGCATATGCTGTCTCTTGCTCTTGTCCCCACTCTATACTTTCCAAGGCTGGCTTTCCTCCCTTCACGAGTCTCTGAATTGGCTCCGCGATTCTTGCGAAGTCAGGGATAAAACTCCTACTGTAATTGAATAGTCCTAAAACTTTTCGGACCCCTCTTACTGTAACTGGTCGCGGCATTTCTTTAATCGCGGTTTTGCCATCTGCGGGCATTTCTTTAATTCCCTGGGAAATTAGGTGTCCTAAGTACAGGACCTGGGGTTTTGCAATTTGTGCCTTATGTGGGCTGACTTTCAGCCCGGCTTTTGCCAATCCTTCTAGTACTGCATACAGGGCTGCCTTGTGCCCTTCTTCTGTTTTGGACGCTATTAACACATCGTCCACATACTGGAGGACCGTATTGTCCTCATGCAATTTCACCCTACTCAGGATATCGCTCATTGTTCTGTGAAATATGGCAGGACTATAATGAAATCCCTGTGGGAGGCGAGTTCATGTATAATGTTTCTCTCCCAAATTGAAGGCGAATTTGTTTTGGGATTCTGTGTCCAGTGGAAGGGACCAAAACCCATTTGCTATATCTAGCACCGTGAAAATGTTGTGGTCTTGTGCCAATCCGTTTAAAATAGTCGAGGTGTTTGCCACAATGGGGTGTAATTTAGGTGTTACCTTGTTCAACCCTGTGTAACCGATGGTGAGCCGGTAGCTCCCATCAGGTTTTATAACTGGACATGTGGCGGAATTGGTGGTACTGGTGGTTTCCCTGAGGATTCCCTTTTCTATTAAACCCTTGACTATTTCTACCACTGCCCCTTGCGCTTCTCTCTTGATAGAGTATTGTCGGTGGGGCTTGTGTTCCGGTCCTGGGACTTTTATCGCTTCTGTGTCGTTTAGTCCGGTATCTAATTTCGTCCCAGCCCAGGCTTCAAGAATGGAAGCGCAGATGCCTTCGAACCCTTCTTTTTCCTGATCCCAATCTCGGGCCACAATGGTGGCTACCCCAACCGTCCCCAGGTGGCTAGCTAATGTCCCTATTCCGGTCTTCCTACCGTCAGGTTGTGGCCAAATTAGTTTCCCTTTCCCACAATCTATCAGCACCTGGTATTCCCTCATTAAATCGTTCCCCATGATTGTGCCCTCATTATTCTGACATACGTAAAATTGCATTGGAATATACTTGTGGTTGATTTCTACTAGCGCGGTCTCGCTAACATATGCGGGTATTCTCTGTCCCGCTACCCCGGTTATGTGTATTATTTTCTTGGTCAGTGG